>NC_133618.1:137516626-137816626 GCF_048593235.1 Sminthopsis crassicaudata | reverse complement strand
AAATGTCTCAACATGTTAATATTTCTTTTTCCTCTTTGGGAGGAGAAAGAAACCAATGAACTCAGAACAATAACATAAACCACTATTATTTGTTGGCAAAAATGTAGCCTAAGGCAGCTTTAAAAGAAATCTATATGACAGGAAAATTGAAAGATGTTATCCCAAACCCACTTTAAGTGAGTTCTGAATTCTTTTGAAGAACAAGATCTAAAGTTAGTTGCACTGTGCTGACTTAATTCTAAGGTATCAGAAGTAATATAGAATCAACCTAGATAATCAGATTGTCTAGAATAGAATGTAATTCCTAATAGCTCACCTCTAATGCTTTATTAAGTGTATCTTCTTTGTTGTCACATTGGTTTTCTAGCATATCTTCATATATATCCACAAGAAAGGCAATCAGGTAGGGAGAACTGTGACTTGGTTGTAAATCTAACAATTGCTCTAATAGATTGGGATACTTGGAAAGGCCACGATCTTGCAAAATCCTAGAGTAAAGAAAAAACACATTAAGAATTTTAATAAAGATGATAAAGTCTTTCTGCTTTGCTAGTTATCTAAAGTTGGCTCCGGTTTTGTTTTTAGTTGTCAAAAGTAAAAAGAAAAGAGAACAATGATATAGGTTATACAGTAGTAGTCATAAGACTAGAGTAAGAATAAGAAAATATTGCCCATCCAGGATATTTCTAATAATGGGTTTATTTGATTATCTTTTAGTTCACAGTAAGTGAAAAAGTTATAGGTAAAAGTTGAAAGATAATTAATTTAGCTTTTCGGTCCAAAATTGAATATGACCATGGTGTTCCTTATTAGCAGTTCTGAGAAAGCTGATGGGGAAAGAAATTAAAGTAATTGTTCCAGGCCAGCAATATCTCTCATGTTGCTTTTATGGGTTATCTCTCCTCATTAGAATTTAAATTCCTAATAAGGGGAAAAAACTGTCTTTGTTAGGATTTGTGCTCCCAGTGCTGCTTAGCACAATCCCTGACAATGAAAAGTAGATTTGCCAAGTCCTATTTTAGCATCTATGAGAAATCTAGATAAACATTAAATTGATATTAAAAAATTTAAAGACATTTTCTACCCCAAACTTCAAATTTTATATGAATGTAACCTTAAAAAAAGCTGAGACAGTTAAAAATGAAATCCCTAAATCAAAAACATCTTACCCTTTTAAATAGTTCCATGCACTTTCATTATGTGGTGCTGTTTTTATCATTTCTAGAGTATACCTGACAAAAGAAATAAAGGAGCATGAACACTTAGAAAAAGTCATAAACCATAGGAATCAGGAAAACAACTTAGTAAGATTCATTCTCTTTCTGTTTATCCATTTACTTTTAGGTTTCTTTTGTATCTATTGGTCACACATAAATATAGTTTCTTTAAATTCAGGCATCAAACTGGTATAAATTCAAGTAATGATTGTCATTAAATAATATTTATATACAGTCTTCCTTAATTATTTCCTGCCAGTTGAGGGAGGAAATTTAACCCCTTCAATACAGAACAGTTGGAAATAGAATTTTCCTCCACTTGAGGCTTCCCCTCTGAATGCAGTATCGCCAATTGATTTTTCTTCACTTTCACTGTTATTATTGGTCAGAATATATAATTGGAAAAGAAGAAAGATGAAGAATTATGGTTCTATGTTCAAATCTGCCATGTCAGGATTAAACTAATTAGTAATATTAGCTACTGGGGCAGTTGGGTGGTGCAGTGGATAGAACACCTATCTTAGAGACAGGAAAAACTGAGTTCAAATCCTACCTCACATACTTACCAGCTGTGTAACCTGCCATACTCCTTAACAATTCCCTCCTGAGTCCCATTTCCCAAATAGTTAGCACCTGTGTAATGCTTTAAAATTTGCAAAGTCCTTTAAAACTATCTTCTAGCTTTATATTCACAACAACCCTGGGAAGTGATATTATCCTCACTTTATAGATGACAACTCAAAGGTGAGAGTTTAAGTATCTTGCCAAAGGTCTCAAAACAAGTTTAAAGCAGAATTTGAACTGTCTTCCTGTCTCCAAGTCCAGTATTTTATTCAGTGTACCAACTGGCTGCCTCAAAATTATTTATTAATTATTGTTAATATACAAAAACTTTTGTTGAGATTATGTACTGAGAACGAAATGCATTATCTCCTTTATGAATATAGTCATTAGTCATTCTTAACAGTTCTACCTGATTCCTCATAGTGACAATACCACATCCTTGAAGGCTACACCAGCATCAGGAAAGCTACCTAGAATGTTCCGAGTATGTTTTCAGAGGTTGTCTGCTTTATGAGGACTAGTTTTACAAGAATGGAAAGAAGACAAGATAGACAGATTCTAAGAAATGTGGAAAAAACCTGTATGAATGGATATAAGAATTGAGAATACCTGAAAAGTAAAAAGAATAAAATTATAATGCTGGCTTTGTTGTCCTTATAATTTGTCTAGTGTAAGAATAAGAAAGAGCTGTTTTACATGAGCCCATTAAGGATTACAGGTTTTTCCTATAAGGGTTTGTTTTTTTTTTTTGGGGGGGGGGCAGGTATTGAGAAATGTATTTGATGACCATTGCAATGTGAGGTGAAATTACTGAAAAATCTAATAATTCTGACTAAAGCAGTAACTATAAAAGTCTGCTGATGATGCATATCTTATATCTCTTGGTAGAAGTGAAGGAGTCAAGTTTTAGAATTAGATGTGAATTCTCAGACAAAGCCATAAAGAACTATCACTTATTGGGAGGATGACGGATAGTGACAGATAGTTTTTAAAAGCACCGGGGTAGGGGACAGCTAGTTTTTAAAAGCACCGGGGTAGGGGACAGCTAGGTGGCGCAGTGGATAGAGCACCAGCCTTGAATTCAGGAGGAACTGAGTTCAAATTTGATCTCAGACACTTAACACTTCCTAGCTGTGTGACCCTGAGCAAGTCACTTAACCCCGGCCTCAGAAAAATAAATAAAATTATAAAATCAGAGATTATAGGGAAGAGTGGAGGAGGAGGGGAAGGAAGGGAAAAGTTGCAACAGAAAAGGTTTCGCAAGGGTCAATGTTGAAAAATTACTCATGTGGGGGCGGCTATAGAGCACCAGCCTTGAAGTCAGGAGGATCTGAGTTCAAATTTGACCTCAGACACTTAAGACTTCCTAGCTGTGTGACCCTGGGCAAGTCACTTAACCCCAACTGCTTCAAGAAAAAAAAAAGAAAAAGAAAAATTACTCATGTATGTTTTGTAAATAAAAAGTTATAATTAAAAAAAAAAAAAGGAAAAAAAAGAGATTAGTCCCAAAGAGATATGAGAAGATGCCTCTCCCACATTCCTTTGAAGAAGTTGGATTCCAGAGGTGTGAAACACTTCACTTAACATCAAAGTTTTAAAAACTATGATCAGTTTTGCCGATTCTTTTCTTTCAGTTAAATTTTTTCAAATGTAGGAATGTAGGAAAAGGGAAGAAAAGGGAAATATAACAGATAACAGTAACAAAATATGAATGAAATCTAAAAAACCATGATCAAATCAGGCATCAATTAGAAAGGATAAGGAGATAAAATTCTCCAAATTTGTCAATATCTCCTTTAACATGGTTATTTCAATGATAAAATGGCCCTGGAGAGGATAGAAAAAAAAAAAAAAAATATATATATATATATATATATATGTATATCTACATAGAGAGAGAGAGAGAGAGAGAGAGATAAACAGATAGATAGAATAGATAGAGTTGTAGAAAGTTGTAGACATTACAGAAGCCTCATTTTCAAGATTCAGAATGCAATGGTTACAATAAACTGAATGACATCAAAAAAATGAAAATGGCTATCTTACTTAGAAAACTGGGACTGATTTGGAATCATTTATCAATCAAGGATCAGTGGACTACATTCAGAATGCTTACTATCTATCCACTTGTAGAGCAAATTTGAAAATCAATACCAAATTAGGAGAACAGATAAAGATGAGAAGATATAGAATACATTTACTACAGCTCCAGCTTGACCAAATGATATAAAAAAGCTAAGTGGGACAAAGATAGGGACATGTAACATTATTCAAAAAGTTAAAAAATGCAAAGCAACCACCATTCCAAAGAGGCTTAAAGACCCCATAACTAATTCAGTAAAAAAAAAATAATACAATCACTAGATCAAATGGGAAAGCATGTTAGATGTAGCTTATTTGTAAAAACTATAGAACTAGATAGTAGAGGTAAAGTATTATATTATAAAATAGCAAGAAGCAATGGAAGAGAAAAAGAGGTTAAACAACATCCTTAAAGTCAATATAGTTAAGCCTGATGTGAGATCAATTAGGACAAATTATCCTAAGAACATTTACAATGAAACTGAAAAGAGATGAAAGTGGAACAAATGTATTTGGAATTTAAATGCCTCTCTCTAATGTACTATGTGAGGAAGGAAAAATGGCATTCAAGGAAAAAAAAGACTGAAAAATCAGCTGGACCAGACAAGGGATATAAAAATAAATCTGTGCTGGTAGCAACACAATTTTGAGAATGTTGAGGAAGTCCCAAAACATCAAGGAGTAGGAATGGGAAGATAAGGAATAAATGAAAGATATACAGATTATAATGTGATAAATCCCTGCAGAGAAACAGTCCTTTTTTCTAATCACCAATAGGCAACAACTGCTGACCAAATTCTACCACAACGTAGATAAGCACAACTGCCTTGAAGCAATACCTCTAGTTTATTTAATCCTGCTTCCTGAAGCCAAGGCACCATTAGCATACTTCCCAGAGAAGTAACTCTGACAGAAAGGATACCCATCCCCACTAACTGCCTCTCCTAAGTTTAGTCAGCCTGGCCAAAGAAGAAGAGGAACACTCAAAAGAGCATTGCCATGTGTCAGGCAAGTCAAACTATCTCTACTTTGGTTGCCATATCTTTTCAAACCCTGAACTATCCACGATCCTAAATCCAAGAACCTTAGGAACAGCTGTGTGCTCCCTCCCTCTCTAGCACCAGATCTACCTCTAGATCAGTCTCCACAGCCATCACTGACAGGAGAAACACTGTAGCAAAAGGACCTTATTTCATCATAATGTGCAATAATGGCTAGTCAACTGCCATCAAGAGGAAAATAAGCATAGGAGCCCTGAGAATGGCATCCTGTAAAAAATTGATTCTTCAAGGGCTACTACTCATGGGCCAAGTAGTCCAACTTAGCTGAAGCAGAACAGTACCCTGATGAAGAGATGGGAAGCAGTTTATGCTTGGCAGGTAGAATCAACATTGCCACTTTTCCTTGGACTGATGTAGAAATAAGCCTTGAGAACAGCAATGATACCAGGCCAAAATTTGCTACCATTATTCTGGAAAGTAAATACTGTGAAGATGCAGCACATCAACTGCTCCTTCATGTGCTATGACCACAGCTACTAACAATCTTGAAAAGAACATATTAACCCTTGGCACTACTATCAAATGGTTTGGCTAAAAAACTTGTATTTTATCAATGAAAATGGCATGAAAAAAAGAGGTATTAATATCCACTTTGCCATTACATTTGCCAAAGCTGTGTTTGCCAAAGTCACAGAATCTATCCTATATAGAGCTCAAATAAAAGAAGGATTTCCTACAAAAGGTAAGTTTTAGAAGCTCCAATCAGTTAAGATTTTGCTGCCTGCAGCTAACTTGAAAAATACTAGTCAGCCCTAATAATCCACAATGAAAAAACCAAGTAGAGGAAAGGTGCCCATTATCCAGATTATGAAATGTAATTATATACATGGCTTATTGAGTTCCACTGTGGACAGACACAATGAACTGGACCTAGAAATGAATATAAGAAAGAAAAAAACAAAAAAACAAAAAAACACAACTGAACAGCTTCTGGAAAACTGCAAAGCATCTTCAAAGAATCACAAAGCACAAAAATTGTTCTTTTCAGTGTAATATGCTTCTATTAGGTGAGGTTACATAACTGCAAATTATGGGACACCATCTCTGAAGAATAAAAATTGCTGAGATCACCTAAAAGGCAGTGTAATAACAGTCAGCATTTATGTAGAGGTTTAACTTTTGCAAAAAAGTTTTATATATATTACCAACAATAAGAGATTACAAAAAATATTTGATGTAGGATTTAAGGATCCACACGATATTTTTTAAAAATACAAAACAAAACCTAGAGGAAAATATCTCTTAGTTATCCCCCTTAAAGAGGATTTATGAGAGGTCAAGGACAAAGAAGGAACAGAATGAGATAGCATGGATACATTGTGATTTGCACCACTGAAAGGAATACCTGACTCAAAAGATCAGAGATCCAATAAAATATTTTGAAGTTAAAACAATAACATTAAACTGCAAAATGATCCACAAGGAAAGCTCCCTCATCTTCTTTTACCTCAAATCTTACTACCACCAATTCCAAGAGAAATATGGCACAAAAATTTTGTTTTATAAAAATATTACATTAGCATTAGCCTTTAGAAATGGCCTAGTTATATGAAAATTTTCATTTATTCTCTGATCTGAATATTGCTGTCTACTTGAACAGATAACAACACCCTAAGCACAATTATGAAGTAATTCTTATGCAAGTAATAGAAAGATGAGAGGTAAAAGCCATTTTTGTACATTCTAATGTCTTACCTTGAAATTTTGACCTCCCCCTCCATGACTTACACAAGATGGCTTAATGAGTGAATACAGGCAAGATAGTTCCTGACAAGACTTAGACTGATTCTGAAACAAAGACAAATCTTGCACCAGTTTGGTATGAAGTTCCAGAAACTGTGCCCCAAACTTTGAGAGCTTATGGTTGCTTCTATAATCATATAATCCATATATAAACATTTACTTAGCTCATGTTCTGAACTAGATGCTGAAGATAAAGAGAATAATAGTAGCATAGGATAGTGGAAAAAATATTCACTGTCTCTGAAATCAGAAGACCAAATTCCACCTCAGATGCTAGATATCTAAGGGACTGTGGGCAAGTCATTTCCCCTCCAATTCCTTCATCTATGAAACAAAGGATTAGATTAGAATAGTCTGAGATACTTTTCAATTTAGATCTCTACCCCAGCAGTACCCAATAAAAGAAGTTTATATTCTATAAAGAGTTCCCACTGCATACATTGTATCTCCTTGGATCATTACTGTAACACTGAATTAGCCCCATCTTCCAAATGAGAAAACTAAATTCATAGAAGTTTAAGGTTTAAGTCCTTGTTATCCCAAAGCAGGATTTGAATCCAGATTTTCTGCTCCAAATTCAATACTCTATCATCACCACACCATGCTGCTCTCTGCTGGAGTAGGAATTTAGGAAACCTTTAAAATAAGCCTTTTTAACAAGGATACTAGAAAAAATTGACTCCTCATGACAGCAAAAGAATTTTAAAGAACTTCAATTGTACTGGTTATGCTATAAGTATACTAACTGGACTTCTCTCTCCAGGATAGCAGGATCATTGTAGCCTGAAGTGTTAGAAATTACAAAGTGTCTTTGGTTCCAGACAGAATTATTTCTCACATCCTCTTTGAGAAGTTGGTCTACATATTGCAGCTCATTATCCCAAAGCTTGAACTCCTAAAGAGAAACAAAAAAAACAAAAACAAAAACAAAAAAAAACAAAAAAGAGAAAAATCTGGAATTCTTTGATTACTATATTTAATATGCATTTTTTTCAATGTTAGATTACTTAGAATCATAGGCCTTACTAAGAAATAATGAACAAGTTTTTTTGAAGAAAAAAAATTCATCATAAATAGATCTGGCTACTTCAATATAAATAAATTGCATTGTATAAATATAAACTTTAGTTAACTTTTAATTATCCTAATAGTGATGAAGAGAAGTAAAATTTTTTTTCAAGCTACAAGGGATCTTAGAAATGTTCTGATCTAACACCTTTTTATTTTGGGAATCAAGCTTTCTTAGAAAACCCCAAAATGATCTAGATTCAAATATGTCAATATTTCAAACAAAAAGAAGCCTATAATACAGATAAAATCAAATTTTCCCTCCTCAATTCGGTGCCCTGCTGAATACCTCTCTAGACTCAGCTTCCTGGTAGGGATAAACTATATCTTAACTTGAACAGACTGCCTTTATCCTTTCTAATTTTCCTTTTCAGCTCATATCTCTATGCTGGGAAGTAGGAATTATATAATAAATGTTTATTTTAAAAGATACTTCACAAATTCACAAATCTGCCAGGATAGGTCAATCATAAATAAGTCATTTACATAATTATTTTGATTTTAGCCAATCTACAAGCATGTACTTATTTATCTTCTACTATGCACTTAACATTATGATAAATATTATGTGAATTAGAATTTACATATAAAACAACCCCTGCTTTCTAAGACCTAGTTTTGTTGATAAGACTAACAATTAGAGAACAATTAAGTACTAATTGCATGTTATGGTCTGTACTTTTATTAAAGTAATAATAACTGAGAAAGACTGAGGGTCAGTCTAAGAACAAGAACAGAAACAACTAGCTTAATTAACAAATTAAAAAACCTACAAATTACTGAGCATCAAAGTAATGTTACCTACTCCTGTATGCATCCTTGTCTAATAAGCTTACTTAGGTTTGATGTACTCAAAGGTGCCAGAGGTCTCCTTATCCTACAATGATGCATTTGTAAAGTGCTCTAGTTTCCTTTACTTGAATAAAAGCTAAAAACCCAAAGTTCAGGAGTCATTCGGGTCAGTCAGCAGTGTTGGCAGATTTGACCAGGTCATAGATAGAGCTCAAATGTACTGTAGCAGGCCTAAATGAAGACAAAGGAGACCAAAGTGGCCCATCTCCTTGCTATAACCTTTGTTTTAAACATCAATAAATTATAATTGGGCAAACTGCTTTTAACTATGAACTGTCTCTTCTCAAATACAAATAAGATCATTATAGGAACAACAGTTTGCTTATATATGAATGGTGTTTTATAGTTTACAAAGCACTTCACAAATTATTTCATTTGATTTTCCAAAAACCAGGTGAGATTGCTCGAACATTCCCATTTTACAGATAAGGAAACTCAAATCCTGAAAGGTTAAGCAAACTTGCACAAAATCACACAGTTAACAAGTGGCAGACAGAAGCAGAACTCAAAACCCATGTCTTCTGGTTCAATGTTTTCTTTCAAATCTAATGAAATATATGTGCAGAGAAGAATTGGGGAGGAGGGTGTTAGCTAGAAGAAGCTTTACACATGAAAAAGGGCATTTGGATTGGATATTGAAAAATGGCTTGGGGGTAGGGGTTGAAAAGGCATAGGAGCTAAGAAAACTAAAATATTAAAGGGAATGAAAGGATAAGTAGGTGGTAGATAGAGCACTAATCTTCAAGTCAGGAGGACCGGAGTTCAAATATGGCCTCAGACACTTATTAGTTGTGTAACCCTGGTCAAGTCACTTAAACTTTAATTGCCTCCAAAAACAGAATAAAACAGAAATAAAGGGAATAGAGAAAAGATGGATCTACTATTTGTATGTGAACTAGGTTGGGGATATATTGAGAAAATAATAGGGAGTTGTGAACTGATCCAACCATTCTGCTGAGCCTAAAGGGCTGTAAACTTTGATCCAGCAGTGCCACTAATGGGTCTATATTCCAAAGAAATCAGAAAAGAGGAAAAAGGACCCACACGTGCAAAAATGTTTGTAGCAGCTCTTTTTATAGTGGCAAAGAATTGGAAGATGAGTGAATGGTTCATCAATTGGAGAATGGCTAAATAAGTTATGGCATAAAAGTAATGGAATATTATTATTCTATAAAAAACGATGGAGATGATTTTTAGAAAAGCTTGGAAAGAATTACATGAATTGATGCTGAGTGAAGCAAGCAGAACCAGAAAAACATTGTACACAGCAGTAAAACTGTGATGATCAGCCATGATAAACTTGGTTCTTCTCAGCAATTGAGTGATCCAAGAGGCAATTACAATGAACTTTGGATGGAAAATGCCATCCACATCCAGAGAGAGTAAGAACTATGGAGACCGAATGTCAAACTATTTTCATGTTTTTTTTTTTTTCTTGTGGATTTTCCCTTTTGTTCTGATTTTTCTCTCCCAAGATGACTCGGTGGATAGTTGGCACAGTGCATAGAGTACCAGCTCTGAAATCAGGAGGATCTGGGTTCAAATGTGACCTCGGACACTTAACACTTCCTAGCTGTGTGACCCCAGGCAAGTCACTTAACCCCAATTGTCTCAACAACAACAAAAAAAGACTCATGGAAATATGTGAAAAATGAATATACATGCATAACCTTTTTAAAAAGCAAAAAGTAATGGGATAAAATGTTTGTTAGGCAAAATGGACTGGATTATGGCCTCAAAAGCCTTAAAATAAAGGAATTTGGATTTCATATGGGTTAATATAGGCTTTCTCCACAGGTTCTTGGACAAGACAGGTGACAAAAGGATGGGAGACTAGTATAATATGTATGGCATATAGGAATGAATGTATTGAAATACAGAAAAATGAATAAGGACAACCAAACAGATGGAACACTATATACTCCATGAGGTAAAGATGTGAACTAGCTTGACAACAGTAGAAGAAACAATCTACAAAATTTCAGAGGTATAAACAATTAGAATGAGACACAGATTGTACACGGAAAATATAGAATTATATGGGAAAATAAGAAAGTTAAGTGATAGTAGCAAACCATACCTATGTAATGTAGTCCCTGAAAACTAGACTAGGCCAAACAAACAAACAAACAAACAAAACAAAACAAAAAAAAAAAAAAAGATTTGATGACTCAGCAAGAAATATTATAACAAAATCAAAACACCGAGGAAAAAAATAAATTCTAATATTTTTTTAAAAGTAACCTAAGGTCAAGAAAAATTAATTTAAGAATCACTGAATTCCTTGAAAACTATTATTTTTACAAAGCTCGTACATTTTAAGAAATCAAATAAAAAATTGCCCAGATCTATTAGTAGGACCAAAAATTAAAGAAGATATAGAAATACACTAATCACTTTTGGAAACAAATGGTAAAATGAAAAATCCCAAAAATGTTAAAGCTAAAACTAACACAACTTGCATGTTAAAGAAAAAAAAAATCTAAAAAGAAACAGTTCAAATATCAAAGTCAATCAGCATCACACAAGACCTGGCAATTTCTATTAAAACAAAGAAAATTTTGCAATGTAGTACTATAAAAGAGAGAAGATAAAAGCTTACAACCAAGAATAATTTATCCTTAAAAAAAGCTGAATATAATCCTACAGGGGAAAAAAAGAGCTCTTAATGGAATAGGACTTTCAAGCATTTCTGATGAAAAGACTAGAGCTGAGTAAGAACATTGACATATAAATACACAAGTCCAGAGGAACTCAAAAAAGTGAATTTATCTGAGCATTTGGAAATAGGTGTATAATCAGATATAGCTAAAATTCTACAGTTAAAGGGGTGGAGAGAGAAAAATTAAGTATCAGTTCAGAAATACAATGTCTTTAAAAGATATTTGATCACTTCAGAAATATAACTTCTTTAAAAGATATTTGAGAAAGTTTAGAAAAACAGGTTGTGAGAGTGAAATGGTTTTATTTTGTGTATCTGAAAAGGGCCAGTAGAAGGAAAAGTAAAAGTTTTTAAATACATTAATGCAGAAATGTGAAAGAGAGGTAAAAGTAAATGAAGTGTGAGAAGATCATACAAATATGGATGGTGGGGAGGAATAGCAGAACTCGGATAAGTTTCACTCTTCTATAAAATTAACAAAGATAGGTTGAATATATACCTGCAGTTTGTTGTAGAAATACATCAAACTCAAAAGGGTTATGTAAGCTTGAGATGATATTGGTGTTAGGTAATGGATAAGAAAGAGGACATTCCAAAGGAAAGAACCACAAAAACAAACTTTTTGATCCTGAAGAGAAAATTTAAAAAAATTTTTACACCATCCCTGAAGTCAGGAGGACCTGAGTTCAAATCTGGCCTCAGAGGCTTACCACTTCCTAGCTGTGTGACCCCAAGCAAGTTACTTAACCTTAATTGCCTCAGCAAAAAAAAAAAAAAAAAAAAATATATATATATATATATATATATATATATATATATATATATATATATATATATATATATATATATATATATATATATATATATATATATATATATATATATATATATATATATATATATATATATATATATATATATGCCAGTCTCCATCAATTTGGAAATGGTTGAACAAACTGTGGTATATAGAGGTGATAGAATATTACTGTACTTTAAGAAATAAACAAAAAAAATTTTTCAAAGAATCCTGGGTAATATGTAACAACACTGAAGAAAAACAACTCTGAAATACTTAAAAATTCTGATCAATAAAGTGACCAATCATGTCTCCCAGGGGGACCTATGATAAATCATGCAACTCATTTCCTGACAGAGACAAGAAACTCAATGTAGAAAAAGACATATCAGATTTGTTTTGTTTGATCATGTTTACTTGTTAAGAGGGTTTTTTTCTTCATCTTTTTGGCTTTTAAACAGGAGAGAAAGAGGCATGTTATGAGTGAAGAAGATAGCAATAAAGATTCAAGAAAGAGGATCATTTTTTTTTCCTTAAAATGCATAGAAGAAAAAAGTTCAAAGCAAAGAGTAGCCAAGCAGGATAATAATTTTTAAGATGTGTTTACGTTTATTACATGTTTCTCAAAAAGCAATATATAAGGAAAAGTTATGGTTCTATTTACCATCCTCTACTAGGTGGTGTACTATAAAAAAATACTTTTTTGGTATTTAAGTTTAGGATAATTTTTTAAAACAAATAAATAAGTAATGTGGGGGAGCCTAAGCAAATACAGAGCATAAGGGAAGAAACCAGTGAAATTAGTCATCAAGCATTTATTAAGTGCCTAAGTTTGAGGCACTGAGCTGTTATGCAAAGAGGGAAGAGGACTGAAAGGAAGCTGTCACAAAGGTTGCAGAAAAACCAGGAAAAGTATAGTTCCTTAAAAGTCAAAGGAAGCAGAATTTTAAAGAGCAAGCAGTTAACAATTCTAAATGCTACTGAAAAGGTTGAAGAAAACAAGGAATGATAAAAAGCTGAATTTTTATTTCTGACTCAATAACTGGGAAAAACAGTAAAATAATAATTTCTAATTACACAGAAGTTCATTTCAAAATAGACTCCATTGGTCATCAGAAAGGGCTAATTTTAGTATAAAGCTAAGTTTTATGTTCCCTTAAATTTATGATAATACCATATAGCTCCTTAGGAAACAAGATGTGCCAAACATCAAAGACTGGTCAAATTATTTCAAACTATGGTTTTCTAGACAATTATATAGGATTTTTAAAAGTTTATACCAATCATGTCTGTGAAATTATTCATTTTTTTCCAAATGATTAACTTGGCATATATTAGATCATATATCAAATTCGAAAACAAAGAGAATGTACTCAGTTCTTACAATTTTGAAACCATTTGACAGTCTCATTGGCTTTGGAATTATCACTTTTGAAAGGTTTAAAGATGATTTTAAGTAGGGCATTGAGCTAAACTGTGTGATTTGGTGAACCCTCTTAAATCCCTTTGAAAAAGGATTATTAAAGTAATAATGGAATAGGAAATTTGGAATTTTAAAAGGAAAACTTTTTACTTTTTATAACAAGTAAAAATAATATTTATGGGAAAAATGTATAAGGTATAACAATTTCATTGTATACTACATTATATAATTTTTTTCTGAGTTTATGTTATTGCTACTGTTTTTTATTTAATATGCAATTTAAACTTAGAAAGAGAAATATTGGTCTACCTGAAAAAAAATAATTATTCTAAATTTATGTTAAAAAACACGTCTAAATGTTTAATTTGCATTATATTTTATGAATTGGCTCTATCTGTAAAAAAAGTTTCCTTCTGTATTGGGGACATCATTAACAGGCAGCCACACATGGAATATTTCACCAATAAAGGATTATACTTTATTGGTCTCATGACCTTTTCTGAATTCTTTTGTCCATGTAAGTGGTTCATGCTATTTTAAGTTCAAATAAATTGTGTAGGTTTTCCCCCCCCCCTAAGGCTGGGGTTAAGTGACTTGCCCAGGGTCACACAGCTAGGAAGTGTTAAGTGTCTGAGATCATATTTGAACTCAGGTCCTCCTGAATTCAAGGCTGGTGCTCTATCCACTGTGCCACCTAGCTGCCCCTGTTTTTTCTCTTAAAAGAGAGTTTCATAGTAAGTTGCTTAGCAACTTTTAGCTATATTATTCACTAACAAATAGACTTAATCAACATATTCAAGTTTTTATTTATAGAACTGTGATAATTTTACAGTTATATTATTTTATTAACAATTTTCCCAAGGAAAATATAAAAGCTGACCAATATTAAAGGTTTTCTTCTTTAGAAAATTTAAATAAGTATTTAAAAAGTCCACTGGGAAATTGTTTAGTGTGCTTTATTAGCACAAAACTTAAATTATAAAATTCACTTTAAGACCAATTCTAAATTTCACATTAAGATAATAACTTTGCCACTCTATAAATATGAGTTGAAATTGTTGTTATAACAGAAAAGACAGTACCTGAATGACCCACTGTCGATGTTGCCAGGCATGGTAATTCTTTGCATCCTGGTTAAGAATATCAGCAATAAAATCAAGCTCCTGGGATGGGTCCTTCAGCCACTCCACTAACACTCGCCTGTGGTGCCTAAAATCCGAAGTAAATGAGATAAGTGTTGTTTAATACTAGGCACAAGTCACAAATTTGATACAACAAGAATTAAAAACCCAGATGCATAAAAAGCAATGTCTTTGGTAGATATCACAGCTCTTGAATTCAAGGAATTGACAATACCCCTAGAGATGAAAACTCCGTCCTGGATAAATACTAATTACAGATGGCACTGAAGAAATATGAGTCAGATAACACAAATGAGAAAAAGATCAATGCAAGAAGCCCCAGGGGAGTTTTTAGATAAGACCTCCAAAGAGGCCATGAATTAATAGAGAATGATTATGGCAATATATCAGCCAGGGAGATCTTCATAAACTTCTTCAGAAGAGTCTCATGATAACTATACAAAGTAAAGCATATAGAGTAGTGGGAACTTTAGTCAAGAACTTTTTCTTTCTGAGATTTGGTCTTTTCAAGCTAAGGTCTTTAATTAGATTCAGTTTGACTGAGGCAAGGCCTAATCAGTGATTAAGGTAAGATAAAAAAAAAAAAAAAGGTAGAAAATGATTTATTTTACCTAGTTAAAAAAAAAAAAAAATCAATTAATTTATTAGGATTTCTGATGGAAACCAGAAACAATTGATATTTACAATCACTCTGAACCAATCCGGACCCAAACAATGACCAAGTGGGGATTAGCCTCAGATGTACTGTTGGTCAATCAAACAATGAAAGCCAAATGATTTGGATTTAAGGTAAGGTCCATAAGAAAGAAATCTAGCCTATATATCCCAAGCTATTTTCAGAGGCTTCTAAGATCAAAATTACCTTCCTTTTGGCCAAGCACATTCTTAAGAATCCCATGTGACAAAAAGATGGGCACTAGATGCTGTTTTCCTGCTACAATAACTGATGAAATGGCCTATTACAGCATAGGGATTATGATCTTTGTTGTTAGAAGGTACAACTGTACTGATGGATTTCTTAGTTAAAAAAAAAAAAAATAAAAAAAAAATTCCAACACTTCCCAGTAATCATCATTACTCATCAAGCTACATAGCAAGCCTCTTGGTCTGATTAGGAATTAAACTGTTCATCTCAAGTGGAAAAGCACCCCAAATAGGACCGTGAGAAATATAATCCTGAATCTTTTGTAGTTAGAAGTTTATTACTAGTTTTTCACTCCCTACTGATATTTTTAACAACCCAGATGTACTGACCTGAAAGATCGAAACCTTGACAACCTGATAAGCTTAAAGAAATACTGCTTGCTGCTGCCTGAGATTGACCCCCTAGAGTGATAACTTTTTTGCCTCCTGTTTAGAATAGAAATTCCTTTATTATGACAAATGTATCAAGAAAAAATTTGATGTCTCTCTTCTTTCTATAAGTATGTGCCCCTGAGATCACTCATTAGCTGACTCTCCTGTTCTGGTGAGGTTCAGTCACTGGCTAGCAATAAACGCTCTTAAATTTTCATTATTTTGGCTGCCCAGTTTTTCTCTCTCCTGGGTACTTCACATTTAAGAATTTGGCAAATATTTTGTTTGTCTTTACAGAATTTGTAATGTAATAGTGGTATTAGACATTGTTGGTGGAGTTGTGAAAGAATCCAGCCATTCTGGAGAGCAATTTGGAACTATGCCCAAAAAGTTATCAAACTGTGCATACCCTTTGACCCAGCATTGCTGTTATTGGGATTATATCCCAAAGAAATACTAAAGATGGGAAAGGGACCTGTATGTGCCAAAATGTTTGTGGCAGTTCTTTTTGTTGTAGCTAGAAACTGGAAGTTGAATGGATGTCCATCAATTGGAGAATGGTTGGGTAAATTGTGGTATATGAAGGTTATGGAATATTATTGCTCTGTAAGAAATGACCAGCAGGAGGAATACAGAGAGGCTTGGAGAGACTTACATCAACTGATGCTGAGTGAAATGAACAGAACCAGAAGATCGCTGTACACTTCAATGCTGTATGAAGAGGTATTCTGATGGAAGTGGATATCTTCAACATAAAGAAGATCCAACTCACTTCCAGTTGATCAATGATGGACAGAAATAACTACACCCAGAGAAGGAACACTGGGAAGTGAATGTAAATTGTTAGCACTACTGTCTATCTACCCAGGTTACTTATACCTTCAGAAGCTAATAATTAATGTGCAACAAGAAAATGGTATTTACACACATATATTGTATCTAGGTTATATTGTAACACATGTAAAATGTATGGGATTACCTGTCATCGGGGTGAGGAGTGGAGGGAGGGAGTGGATAATTTGGAAAAATGAATTAAAAAAAAATTAAATTAAATTAAAAAATAGTGCTATTAGAGATTTATCCATTAAAGAAAACCTGATTAAAAACAAATCCCAATTTTCAGGGCCAATTGTCTAGCACACAGCAAGTAGCATATGAATAAACATGGCTGGCTTTAGGTTGGTCAAACATTATTTCAAGTTTTTTTTTAAATTCTCAATTCAAGTTTATTATTATTTTTATACTACATTTGCTAGAATGTAGTATAAGATTTCATACATAGCAAAGTAGAAGGTTAATAACTTCTCATAGATTTAAAAGATTGTAATTTCTATTTGCTATCACCAAGTCCAGGGAGACTTAGGGATCCTTGAACAGAACTCAACTGCCAATTAAGTGATCACAAGGTCACAGATCTAGAGTAGAATTTTTAGGAATAAGGAAACTGAGATCTACAGAAGTGAAGAAACTTAGTCTAGGTCCCATAGGAAGTAAACTTCAGAGGGAGGAGCTAGAACCTGAAGCTTTAATTCCAGAACCGGTATTCAGAACACCAGTAGTAGCATCTTTTAAACTTAATTAAATTCATTTAAGAATTGCATATGTTTAACTTATATTGGATACTTGCTATCTAGGAGAAGGTGGGAGAAAAATTTGGAACACAAGGTTTTGGAAGGGTGAATGTTGAAAACCTAAATTTTTATAAAAATGCTTTTAAGACCTGTTAAATAATACAAAACAGAAAATCTGCTCTGTAGTCATTTATTCAATGTTGTAAAGGCCTCTACATATCATTTAGTTCCCTTCTTTTACAAATGAGATAAAGTAACACAGTTAGTTGCAATGGCAGGGGAACTTTAGCTTGATATTTATACTCTGAAATGTGAGCTGTCACTCAATTGAAGATAAAAGAAATCTCCAGTCAAATTTATGCCAAAAATACCCAAAGTTTTCTTTATTAAAAATGCTTTTAGATACAAGTAAACAGAAAGCATATATGTAGTAAAGGTGCTTATTTGACATTTTATACAGTAATAAATTTATCAATCCTGCTCACTGTCAAATGATGCTAAGGTCAAATAACCTTAGAACAGTAAAATTCTAAAGTGCTTATTGATGGGTATAAAAAAAAAAATTTGGATGATATACACCGTTCAGAATGTTACCCAGAACACCCTTTATATAAGACTGTCTTGACTAGAGCTGTTTTTGTAATAACACCTACACTCACAACCAAACCCCCTGGCAACAGTTACACCATCAAGAAGTTACAATATTTCAATGGAACCACTCCTATAACATAATAAGCAAATGAATTATTTTCACAAAACCAATTAAGGATACTAAGAAGGATATGTTTATATACTAAATGCTTAAAAATTAGCACAACAGAATACATAATTCTCCAATCATACTATATAAACTTACCGTGTGCATCAAGAGAGATATACACAACATAAATTACACTACATTATATAATAAGAAGGAAAACAAATCTGGAGTAAAACCTAATTAAGCAGAATCATCCTAAGAAAATTTACAGAGGAAATTGGAAATAGTGAAAAATGAAACAAATCTGCCAGTGTTTCCACTATGCCTTATTTTTACTTTCCTAACAATTTATATATCACATGTAGCTTAATACCTTAGTGCCTAACATACTACATAAGGAATTGTGAATAGCACTATAAGTGAAGACAGACACTACACCAGACTAAGGGACATAAGTAAACAAAAATCTATTTCTGTACTGGAAGTGACTGTTTTAAAAGCAAGGAAGGATTAATGTTCAAGGGGAAGTGGGAAAAAAAACCTGAATGATTAAGAGAAAAAAAAGTGGTAGATAGTATTTATATATATATATATAATATATATATATATATATATATATATATATATATATATATATATATATATATATATATATATATATATATATATATATATATATATATATATATATATATATATATATATATATATATATCTATCAAGATAATTCTTGCTGAAAAGACAAAAGAAGAACCAGAAAGGTTTGCACAATTTTAAAAGGAGTTCACAACTTTATTCATTTAATGAGTAGCTCAGTTGTGAAGATATTCAGCCCAAGACCAAAAAGACAAAATCCACAGAAATTGAGTAGCTGTCCATCAGTTAGGGAACAGCTGAGTAAGTTATGGTATATGAATACAATGGAACATTATTGTTCTATAATAAAGGATGAGCAGGCTGATTATAGAAAAAGCCTGGAAAAACTTACATGAATTTCTAAGTGAACAGAATCAAGAGAATATTCTACACAGTAACAGCAAAATTATGTGATGACAATTCTTCCTTTGCAACAACAACAACAAAAATTCGGTTCTGCACACACATGTTGTATGTAGGATATACTATAATATATTTAATATATATGGGAATGCCTGCCATCTAGGGGAGAAGGTGGAGAGAAGGAGAGGAAAATTCGGAACAGAAGGGAGTGCAATGGATAATGTTGTAAAAAATTACCTATGCATATGTACTGTCAAAAAAAGTTATAATTATAAAATTAATTTTTAAAATTAACTAATTAATTAAAAAATTATGTGATGATCAACTGTGATGGATTTCGTTATTAGCAATGTGGTGATTCAAAACAATTCCAATAGATTTGGGATAGAAAATGCCATCTGCATCCAGAGGGAGGACTATAGGGACTCAAATGTGGATCGAAGTAAAGTATTTTCACTTTTGTTTGCTTTTTCTTTCTTGTGTTTTTTTTTTTTCTCTTTTGGTCTAACTTTTCTTATACAATATGACAAATATGGCAATATGTTTTAAAAGATTATACATATTTAACCAACATCAGATTGCTGTTTTTGGAAAGAGGAAGAGAGGGAAAAAGATTTTTGTTACAAATTTTTCTCCCCTTCCCCTCAAAGCAATTAGGTTTAAGTGACTTGCCCAGAGTCACACAGCTAGAAAGTGTTAAGTATCTGATACAGATTTTAACTCAGGTCCTTCTGACTTCAGGGCTGGTGCTCTTTCCACTTTACCACCTAGTTGCTCTGAAACATATAATCTTACAAAATTGAATGTTGAAAACTATCTTGACATATATTTAGAAAAATAAAATACTATTGAGAAAAACAACAACCACAACAAAAAAATCATGAAGTTCAAGAGAAAATTGCTAGAAATTATTCTAGCAATCTATTTAGGAAAATGTATAGAGTTTGTCTAGTTCAAAACAGTGATTTCATTGCTAGAAGAAACTCTCCACCAATATCTATCAGCAACTAGTCTTCAACACCTAGTTTTAGTTACTCTATGTGACCCCTGAGAGGCCACACCTCTTACCCAGGGTCACATGGCTAGTATGGGTCAGAGGCAAAACCTGAACCAAGATCTTCCTTAGTCGCAGTCTACCTATTTATTCACTATCACATAAAGCCTCTCAATTGTGTTTATATTTTATAATAAAGTATTTGACTCAGTATAATAAAATGTAGCCTTAAAAGCTCTCTTCCAATATGTTTCTTATACATATGTTAAAATATCATAAGATTCCTTGAAAGCTGGAACCTCTGAGCTTATATAGCTGACCCTCTATTCACACCAAAGGAGGCATAATATGAGATGTATGCTCACCAAAGATATTCACCTACCATGGAGGATGTGTTGCACAGAATCCAAATGGAAGAGGGATTGCCTAGTTGCTGAGGTCCTCTAGATGTTGCTGTTTATGGATGATATTGTGCTGACTGCACCAAACCCCAGATTACAGGACCTCCTCAATGAAATTCATGAACACTCAAAGAGATTAGCAATCCATTAGGAAAAAACAAGTAGATAAGAATGGCTGTTGCCCATACTAAGACAGAGAGATGCACAGGCAGTCTATTGAGTCAATTCATCAGTAAGTATCTTGGAGAAACACTAAATGAACAAAAAGCTGGGACCAGAATTGAATAGGTAAATAGATTCAAATTTAGTTTAATTAGGAAAATACCTAGGATTTCCATGATCCCAAGAAAGTCCCTAATATAAAAAAATAAGTTTATTTAAATAATTGAATTTTTTATGTGAATGCTACATAGCTGTGAATCATGGAGCACCATGGTTTCCAAAGAACCAAAATTATAGGTGACCTAAAGAGCAATGGAAACAAGAATGTATGCTAGAAATACTGGATTAGGAATCACATTGACCCTACATCCCAATCCTGCCTCTAACATTTAGTGGATTATGTGACCACAGACATGCTAAACCCAAGCCTGAGGGTCCTACTCTTTACAAACTGTTTTACTAATTTTATAGTGCTACATAATATCAACTAATTATCATTACTACTGCATGTAAGAATGGTATAAAATATATCATCCAGGAAATGTTTAATATAAAGTAGTGGGAATCAGTCATGCAATGAGAAAAAGAGAGAGAGACTATTATTCTTTGTAAAATTTACCCATGATTCAGGGTTCATGATTTAGAATTCAACGTCCATTACCTTATAGAAGATTTGTGGGAGGAATAAGAGTAAAAATCACATCTGCAGCCCTCCTGTTAGAGCCTTCACTTGGAGATTCCATTCCATTCACACAGCACATATCTTGGAGGTACACAATTACTTACATAGAGAATTTGCACAGGAAAAGGGAATTAACTACAGCAAGAAAACCTCAGACCTACTCAAAGTATTGAATAACAGGAATACTTCAGATTCATCAAACATCTCACAGCTTATAAAGTGTTTCTTTTCTAACAAACTAACAAGGTATATATATATATATACACACACACACATACATAAAGCCCAAATAATATTTTCCTTACTTTACAAAAGGCCCAATTAAGAGAGATGAAGTGACCTGACCACAGCTATACAATTAAAAATTATCAGGTTTAGAACTTGGACCCAAGTATTTTGATTCCATTTTGATTCTGCCTCTTTAAAAGATGACCTATAGTGCTGAAAAATAATTTTATAATACAAAGAAGAAAGCAAAAATTTGCTTATCTTACCAGACTTGGTAGTTTTTGGGCTGTTCCTCAATGATTGCAGTGATATAATTCATTTCCTCAGTTAGATCCTTTTGCAGAGACTTTAAGAGAACTCTCCTAAAATGCCTACACCAAAAAAAAATCAATCATCAAAAACTTCATTACTCAAAATGTTTTAAATAAACAATAAAAACAAAGTTTTAGATATTAAGATTATTTTAATAATTTTGCTTATGCTCTTTACAGTATGGAAATATATAAAAAATTTATTAGTTTTTCTAGAAATGGTAATATTTTTCAATACCCAGAAGTACTGGGTACACTTAAGTGCAGTATTAACTCCATTCAAAAAAGTTTAAAATATTGATTGTTCAGAGATAAAAGATTTTTTTTTTCTTTTTTTGCTGAAGCAACTGGGGTTAAGTGACTTGCCCAGGGTCACACAGCTAGGTAGTGTTAAATATCTGAGATCAAATTTGAACTCAGGTCCTTCTGACTTCAGGGCTAGTGCTCTATCACACCATACCACTGAGCTACCCTCATAAGATATTTCTTAAGAGTATATCAGGAGAATCCTGGAGGGGAATAGTCAAGGAAGAACATCTCAACATATATAATTTTCTGCTTGTTTAAGATTTCTATATATGTTATTTCAAATTGTTTTGAAGCAGAGAAATAATGTCCGAGGCCATAGAGGAACTATCTCTCTAAGTGAGAAATGTTTTGATATTAAATTAATAATGTTAAATTAAATTGTTGCAGGCAGATATGATACCATATTCCTTCCCTTCCCATCTTTTAAAAGGTATAGCCAAAATATCTTCTCTGTAGGGCCTCATAGATAATACTCTATCTCTTCATCTTCCATCTCTATGCCTTTGAAATAACTATCTCATGTCTGGAATAAATATCCATTTCCCTTCTGGTATCTTAGAATCTCAGACCTTTTCTTAACCCCAAAGCTATTAGTCTCCTCCTCCCTCAATTTAAATTGCTCTTATTTTGTTTGTACTTATTTACTTACACACTAAAAGATTCTCAAACCAAATTTGCCTACATAACAATCAACTTGAGCAGTATATTTTAAGATGTTACATTAGCATTTTTCAATTTTTTTTTCCAAATATGAGAATACATATATGAGCAGCGATTCAGAGCTAGGACCTTAGAAGCCTGAAATCCACTGTCCTACAGATATGGAAATCATGGCCTAAAAAAGATAAGTGATTGTCCAAATACACAGATTGCGGGTTAAAGAATTAAAAATAACATAATTGATTACTTACCACACTGTATAATTAGCTGCATTTAGCTCAATAGCATCTCCAGTTAATTTAAAAGCTCGTTCACTTCTTTCATCACGTTGCAGAACTGCCCGGAAATAATCATAAACATCTCTAACTGGAAACAGAATAGTTAATACAAAAGTATTAAAACATATATACTTTTCATTTAAATTCAGCCCTATATTATAGCATCCACATTATTTATCTACACCCTGTGCAGTATCTTATAAAACACAATCCCAAGCCTAAAGTTTATATAATCACTCTTGTTTAAATACTCACATCATATTTGTTCCATGGACAATATTCTTTTTAGTGGTTAACAAGGTTATATTGGGATTGCAACAGAACAATTGATTCAGATTTCATACAGGGTTCAAATTTGTCTTTGAATAGTGAAATAAGAGTTAGTTAGCTCAGAGTATTAATTGTCCAAATTAGATAAGAAAGGTCAATGGCTTCTGAACATTTAAAAAGGAGAACGGTTATTAAGAAAGTGATTTGAGTATCAAATTAGGTTTAATTTCGCTCTCATTTATATTTACCTGAAATGATATTAACCTGTGTTTAATTAAAAGTATATAAGTATACATTATAAAAGAGTAATGAAATACTAAAGAGTGCAAAAGAAAAATTTAGATCAAATATACTCTTTCACGTATTTAATTGTATAGTAAACAAGAGTAATTTTAACTACAAAGATTATGTTCCCTGACAACCTAACTTTTTTTTTAAACAATGCAAAACAACCCATTTCTTGTATATGATAAATTTACAAACAATAGCAACCATAAAATATACTCCAAAGCAATTAATGCCTATTAATGGCAATTGCTTATTTGTGGCTATTATAAGACAAAAGACTTTCTATGCTAGCTCACAAGTACTATGAAACTACAACTTGCCAATTGAATTGTCTCCATTTATGCAGCAATTACTAGATAAAAATAAACTTACATTTTTCACTATAAATTATCTGGACCACTGGATTTGGTCCATCATTCTGGGGCACCGGTTCTATATCAGCCCATTCTGGTCTGTCCCTGTAAATATATACATTTTTCTTTTCAGTGCTTGAAGACAGACAGATAAGAGAAAGAAAAAGGACTATCGTGTTTATTAGATTAAAGAATGACAAAATATTCTCATAATACATTAGTTCTTATAAGACACCTTAAAATAAGTACTACAAAAATCACATAAAACAAAAAGTTAAATGATTTTGCTGCTACTATCTTAAGCCTTTCCACTATTATCAAATAAAGTTAAGATTCATAATCATCTTCCCTTTCACAAATAAAAACAATTTTTATACAAAAAGTCTTTGAATAAAACAGTAAGTCTTTGCAACAAGTACACAAAGCTTCTAATTTAGAAATCAATCTAAATGCACCAGTCTGAGATTAGAAGTCACCAGATTTCTCTAATTCAAAAGACTCTTGTCTTCAAATTCTGTTCTACTTCAGTCAGCATTTTTCTTTGGAATAACAATTTACTAGGAATTTGACATTTTAAAATCATAGTATCACACAGCCTACTGTATACCGGCTAATATCATCCAAAAAAGATTACTACTATCTTTGGGGGAACAAAATATTCCATAAAAACAAATTTATCTTTATACAGAGTTAAACTGTAACAACAAACTTTTTATGCTGATCCACAATGGTGATGATAGTATAACTTTCTGACATCCTGTCAATCCTGAAATTTTGCCCATTATATGAAAGGACTGATGAGAGGAATAGAATAGAAGAGAATAAAGCACTTACTCAGCACCTACCACGTGCCAGGAGCTGTGCCAAGAACTTTATAAATATTAACTCATTTGAATGGGGAGACAAAAATTAGTTTTAAGTTAGTATGTGTCTGAGACCTAGGGCCTGGAACAAAAGAAAAAAAATGAAAGTTCTTCCAGAAAAATCAGCATTTAGTCTTCCCAGGGCAAAGATTATAGGTTTTGTGGCAGCAGCAAAACACTTAATTTATGCTTATTCTGAAATATTTTCAGTGATTTTTAATTATTCATAACATATATGCAAAAATGCCAAAGCAGAACAGGGATTCTATCAAGTTTGGTGCCTTTTTCTCCTCAGTAAGCTACTTTCAAGTTGAAATTAACTCTGAACCTTCTAATATATTTAGCAGTCTAAGTGTAGAGGAAGGTTATGAATACCATTCCTGTCCTTTGCTGGTCTAGATGGGATTTTTTCCACACTCTTAAGACACTGTAACTGCCCCTTTTCTACCAGCTCTGCTTTTTAGATCATTAAAATACAATTTTCCAAAGAAGATGGGGCAATTTATCCTAATTCTCTTTGGTAGGTGATACTGAATTAGGCAACCTTTCTGAATGAAGTATAGTGGGTGAGGAAATAAGAGTAATACTCAGCCACAAAGAACATACCAGGAACAGCTCATTACATATAAAAGGGATTTGTTGTTTTCTTTGTACAAGGGAACATTCACTAGGAGAAGAATCAACAAAAGGCAACAAAAACTTTTTTTTTTTTAAAGAGTTGTTGGTATTATTCAGTTGTTTCAGTTATTAGTGACCCCATTTGGGATTTTCTTGACTAAGATATTGAAATGGTTTGCCAACTCATTTTACAGATGAGGAAATGAAGGCAAACAGGGTGAAGCGACTTGCCCAGGGTCAGAGCCACAAGTGTCTGAGGATAGATCGGAACTCATGAAGTGAGTCAGACTCCTGGCCCAGTGCTCACCTACCATGCCATCTTGCTGCCTTTTTTTAAGTATGGGAGCTAACCTTATGTTGCTTGGCCCCAGAAGGCAGAAAGGGGTCCAGTCAACATAAGATCCAAAAAGCAGACAGCTGTCAGCTGGACAAAATGAAAAACTTTACTTGCTAATAATCAAAGGTTTTAAAAAGTGGAATGTGTTGCCTCAGGAGGTAGTGAATTCTTAGTCACGGAAGGTCTAGTCCAATATACTGCTGCTCAAGGAATTTGCGATTCTATTCTACAACACCCCCACCCTCATCCCCTTACTACACACAATTTGCCTTTATACACATAGGCCTCATTCTATGATGTGAAAAGCAGTAGGAAAAAGTGGGAAAAAGAAAGAGGCCGATCCAAACTAGCAGAGGACACGAATGGTACGCACAACTTCCATAATGATCAGAACGGTTTTCAACTATAAAGCAGCCTGATTTGGAGGAAAAGGCACCAAACTTGAAGCCAGGAAAAAGAGATAGGGAATCTCCATTCTGCCCTTTGAGAGTCAAAGCAATGTTTCATTTTTACCTCTTGGAGCCTGTTTTTCCTTCTAAGCAAAGCCTAAGCTGGCAGGAAAGGCCTCGTACCTCACAGAATGAAGAGCTGACCTTTCAGATTCAGGCGTCTGAACACAACTTAAGCCACTTCTTGTGAGTGACAGGCATTGGTATAATTCCACAAGATCCCTACACTGATGAAAACACCAATCCAACAAAAACATCAACCACCAAAATGGCACCAATCACAGGGGAAAACGATGGATCCTAAAATTTAAAGTCTTACTACAACCCAGAGTGATAGTGGTGTCTTAGGATCCGACTTACAATCCCACATCTGTCACTCAATTACCTGTAAGACGGGGTAATTCCTTACCCTCTCGGAGACAGTTTTCTATTCTGTAACACAAGGCTAGATGGGCTCTGGGGTGGCTTAACTCAATTCCACAGTCTTACAGTGGATGGTAATTTCCTGTAGGGTGCGAGTTACGAGTCAACAGGGGAGTCTTTAACTCTTCCCCAACTCTAGAGTGACTGTACGAGCACGCTGCAGGGCTGGGCTGCAGGGCCTGACAGCGCAGCAGCCGGGCAGCAGCCCAGGCCGACCGAGCCTGCGGGACTTGGAGCACGCGGGGTGGCTGAGGATGCGGGACGGGGGGAGGGGCGGGCGGTGAGGTTGGGGGATGCGGGCCCGGGAGGACCGGCCGCGGGCGAGATTGGGGGCTGCAAGGAGGGGGCGGAGTGGTAAGGGGCCACGGGCTGGCTGGGGCTGCGGCGTGAAAGGCGGGCGGAGTGGTAGGGGGCTGCAGCGGGGCGATAGGGGGTTGCAGCGGGGCAGGGAGGCAGTGAGTCAGGGGAGCAGCGGTTCCGGGTTTGGACAGGGGATCCGGCAGCGGGACTCGGCCCGAAGCCATAGGGAAGCTGCAGAGAAGATACGCACGGGGTCCGTTCCGAGAGGAGACCCCGAGGGAGCTGCGGGCCCTGGCCTCCAACGCCTCGGAGGGAGGCAGGCCCGAGGCTCCGGGGGGAAGGGGGAGCGGCCTTTTCCCGCCGCCGCGGGGCCACTACCTGTACAGGACGTAGGTAGGCGAGTCGAGGCGCATCAGCCCGTAGTCCTCCGGAAAGGAGTCCCCTTCCTCAGCCTCCGCCGCCGCCGCCGCCGCCGCCGCCACGGCCGCCGCTTCCGCCTCGGTGCTGGGCTTCGGCTTGGGCTGCCCGGGCTGTCCGGGCTCCCCGGCCACCAAGCCCTCAGCGGCCATATCGGCCTCCGCCGCCACCTGGGCGGCCGCCATCTCGCCTGAGTCCGGGTGGCGGCAGCAGCCCTGATCCCGACTTTATCCGCCTCCTTCCCTTCTTCCCCTTCCGGTCGCCTGGCCAACCATAGAGACGCGGGCGAGCCGGCCTCCGTTTGCAGGTCCAAATTCTCACAACCCTCGGGGAAATACCGAGGGAGGGAGGGGGCGGGGCGGAGGCGGAAGGAAGGCGCGAAAGGGTAGCCGTGGCTAATGCGCAAGCGCGGACGTAGTTTGAATTTGCCGACCTTGGGGCTGGCTGGAGCGTCCTTTCCCCGCCCGTCCTGTCTTGTTGGCTGGGTTACTGCCTGCCGTCTCTCTGCCTTTGCTTCTCCGGACCCTCCTGTACCTCCTGGGGTCCCCTTCCTGCCCACCCCTCCATCATAGACATTCCATCTTCCTCCTCTGTGCTTCTCGCCTCATTCCACATCCGAGACCTTCGTTTCCCTCCTACGTTCTCCCAAGACCACACTCGGCCTTCTCGGATTTCTGACTTCCGCTGGCCCCATGGGGGACTTTTTGGGCAAAAATACTTGAGGGCTTCGCCATGTCCTTCTGCTCATTTTACCTCAGGAAACGGAGACATACAGGGATACAGTGGCTTGCCCTGGGGTCCTACAACTATTAAATATCTGAGGTCACATTTCGACTCAGGAAGATGATTGTCTCCTTGGTTACCTTAACCCTCCCCCATGCCTTCCAATACCTCCCCCTAGTCAATCTGAGATTTTATAAGAGCTTTGAAGATGAATATAAAAATACGTTAAAGTGCAATTTGGTAGTTAACATACATCAGTCTTCAACTACAATAATTCACTTCCTTCCCCGACCTTTCTTCACAAAAAAACAGAGGTCTATCGCCAGGCTCATTATCTCAATTCTCTGAATAGAAGATAAGCTTAAGTATTATATTTGTCCGGACTGGCGCTTCTGGGTGTGAAGGCTGCTGTCCCTCTTCCGGGATGTTCTACCTTTGGGATTAACCTGATTCCCCCAAATCTCCCCGGGGCTCCAAGAAGCTGTAACATGCACAGCACTCAGCACTGTGGCAGACCCTCTTTAAAGAAGTGCTACATAGCTTGAGAATAACGGGCAGATCTCAAACCCACTGCTAAGTTAGAGGGATGTTTACCCTAAGCATGTATAGACTTCCCTCAGTGATGAGGTTTGGGGTTGGGTCCTCAAATGATGAGGTTCAGTTCCCTTCAATTCCTGGTCAGGGAGCCAAATGATGAGGTCCAAAGCAGGGCAAGGAGTTGTGGGAACCCCCTTCTAGCGGTGCAGGTCCTTTGTAAATGAATTTACAAACCGGAAAAGTTAAACTGGCAAAGGAGATTTATTATTGGCATTGGGAAGTCAGCCTTTATTAGAAAGACAATTCCTTGATGGCAAGGTCCTGACAGAGGGATAAAAAGATTTTAGCAAAAAAATCCTATCTAACAGAGAAATCCCGTCAGGAAGGTAAAGAGAGCATGGCCCTGGAAGGGAAATAGGAGAGAGATATAAAGAGGGAATAAGGCTGAAAGAGAATGGCTTTCAGTGATCAGAGAGTCCCTCACAGGTAGCTATGCCAAGGGGGGTCCCTTTAAGACTAGTCCTTTCAGATTGATTTATTCCTTTTTGATTCCCAACTCCTCATAGCTGAAGAAGCTAGAACCTTTTGTAATGCCAGAGAAGCTGAGGCAAGATAGAGATTAGAGAGTTTTTAATATTTTATTAATTGGAGAGTTTAATTGACTGGACAGGACTCTCGTCTCAAAGTATCCAGTAATGAATGGGGGAATGATAAACCCTTTTATAGCTTTTCAGACAAAGGAAAGAAGAAGAGTGGGAAAAGTTAGAAGCGCTTGGTTCTGTCAGGATGGGGGGGAAGGTTGTAAATTTTTACTAAAAGCCAGAGTTAGGAAGTTTGAATAACAGAAGTAAAGATGTCAGTGAAGTATCCGAGATAGTCTTATCTTTTGGAATATTTTAGAGGGACAATTCTTGGGGGCAGAAGGAGCTAGGAGCCAGAAAGTCTGATCTGCTCCTCATCTCCCATTGACAATTTATAACCTTAGAGCAAATGGTCCTCAGTCTTAATGAACTAGGGGAGGGTTATGACTTAAGGGACTGAGGCAGAACAGTTAAGGAAACTGAGATAGAGGGAAACTCAGGACAATAAGGGAAACTAGTGCAGGAAACTGAGGTGGAACAGCAGCTCAAGGAGACTGTGGCATAACACTTTGATTCACAAATCCTGGTCAAAAGCACCCTTTTGAATTCCAATAGGAGATATCCAGGCTCTCCCAGCCCCCATAGGATCTAAGCCAACTTGGGCTGTCCTAGTCCCCATTCTAATGATCTGCTCAGGTTTCCCAACCCTTACCTAGCAAATTGCAGCCCTTTCTGGGTCATCGAGGAGCCAACTTGGGATTCCACCCAGGAGCCCTTTAGTTAATCTCTCAATAAAAGAGCCAAGCTGGAGTCTTTTCTTTGTAGAGGGTCCAAACTTGCCAGCACTATGCCTGACACCAAGGACTCTCTGCCCACTGGAACACTGTTTCCCTCATCTCTTTACTTAACACTCTTTTCTAACTAGACTTTAACTTTACTTAAAAACCTCATGATAAGCCTCTTTTATCAATCTAGGTTTTGGGGTCTGTAAATTCCTTTACAGGGGACTCTTGCGCTGTTACCAGAACTCATTTAACTCTCAATCCTTGCCCCGAATCCAAAGGGATTGCAGGGGAGCTCTACTTGACTCTCTGTACCCCGAACCTGTCACTAGACCTCAATTAACCCTAATTTCATTTAGGTACCCCAAATCTAGTTCTCATCATCTTGCCTGGCATGATTCCTGCTTTGAGATCCTCTACTGCCAAAGATTGAGCTCAGCTGCCCCCTTTTATAATTGAAACCTTGACTAGAAACTGGGGTAGATCTTGGTGGGAGCTGGGAGATATTTATGCTGGAATCAGACCTAAATCTTTCAATAGAAGTTTCAATTGAATGAGATTACTACCCCAGGCCTAGATTTCTGGTCCATTGGGACAATTTATTGGGAGTAGTCCTGAGCTAATTTTCAATTCAGTAGAGGTATATAGAAATCTTGATGAAACTGAAGATGAAGCTGAAACTAAGAGTGGTCCTGGACTCAACTAGTCCCACCCAGATAACAGAATGAAAACACTTTATCTTGATTCCCTGGGTCGGTCTCTCAGGGGAGAGTTTAGCGTTTTCCCCCAAAGTCAGAGAGTTAGTTTTGGGTCTCCCCTCATCATCTTGATGAGGAGTAAATTGTGGTCTAAACAAAGATGGGTCAGTTCCTTTTCTCTCTCTCTTTCCTTCCCCAAAGTAACCAAGGGTGGGTTTGGCAGCAAAGGAATTTGCTACTTAATTCTGTATGGAAACATAGTCTTTATTGATTAGAATGGAAACACCTGAGAGCCGGTGGGCAAACTGGCTGCATGGTACAAGGCCCATTTTTGCAAAAGTAGATTTTTGAGTTCTCTCTTTTATATCAGAGCACAATCATTCAGCCTGAGAGTGATGAAATAAGATAAGGATTCTCTTGTTATCTTTTGAGTAGAGACAGAAGTTTCTTCCAGGAATTTCCTGATGCCATTTGGTCTGAGTAGATTAGAATGGGGGCTGTAAAACCCTGGCCAGCTCAGATAGCCCAAACTAGTTTGACCAAATCTTGTATCAAAGGTCCAAGTCCCAAAGGAAGTTGGAGATCAAAGAATATCAAGGGGCTACCACCCTCAACAATCTCATAAATGGGTAAATGAAAGCTTTATTTTTTTACTTAATAGTATTTTATTTTTTTTTTCCAATTACGTATATAGTTTTCAACATTCATATTTGTAAGATTTTAAATTCCAGATTTTCCCCCCTACCCCTCCACAACACATTAAGCAATCCAATATAACTGTAGGACACTAGTGACCACAAAAACAATCAGAGACTCATTAAAAAAAAAAAAAAAGCAAAAAGATGAGATGAGATTTTTCAAGACAATTGTGAAAATCCAGTAAGGCTTCATCTACTTCAGAGTTTGAGTAGGCCTGAAGGACTTTGAGTATTGATCCAAGGGTATACTTAAGTCCCCTTCCTGCTATAAGCCCATGACATCATTTTCTCCCTATTTCAATTAAATATGGGCAACTATGTACTTATTGGTCAAGTTCAATTTCTTGAGTAGTTCACCGTTTAGAATGTAAGACCCTCAGCCAATGAGGATTGACGGTTAGTGGTGGGAGGGGGTATCTGTAATAGGGATTAAAGTGTTAACTCTGGCCCCAGGAGATGCTTCCTCCCTTTGATCCTCTGATCGATGAGAGGGACACCCTTCTTGGGAGAACTATAATAAACTTTGCTTTAATCCTAGAGATCTCTCCAGCTTTTTTTTTTTTTTTTTTTTTTTAATTAAATGGTGACCCCTCACCATTTCTGAGCGACACATTATGATCTCCCAAGAAAGGTCATCTCCCATCTGACCAAATATTTGTCAGTAAAGAAGTGCAAAGCATAAACTGCAAAACACAAGATTAAACAGAACAGAAGCTCCCCTCAACCTTGACCTTTTCTCCCATTGTTTGGGAGAATCCAAGCTTACATCCTAAACCTGAAAATCTATCCTAGAAACAAAAGAATAACAATAAATTCAATTTAGATCTCACTAAAGAACTGCTATACAAGCTGATATCATCTGATGAGAGAATTCAAAACCATCAGTTTTTTGTTTGTTTTTTATTTTTCTTTCTTTTTTTTCTTTTTTCTTTTTTTTATTTATTAAAACTTTTTATTTTCAAAAAATATGCATGCATTATTTTTTAACATTGACAGTTGCATAGCCTTGTGTTCCAAATTTTCCCCTCCTCACCCCACCCTCTCTCCTAGATAGTAAGCAATCCAATATATGCTATACAATATTCAATATATGTAAACATATTTATACAATTATCTTTTTTTTTATAATATTTTCCCTTGTATTCATTTTTCCTAATTATCCCCTCCCTCCCTCCACTCCTCACCCCGATGACAGGTAATCCCATACATTTTACATGTGTTACAATATAACCTAGATACAATATATGTGTGTAAATACCATTTTCTTGTTGCACATTAAGTATTAGCTTCTGAAGGTATAAGTAACCTGGGTAGATAGACAGTAGTGCTAACAATTTACATTCACTTCCCAGTGTTCCTTCTCTGGGTGTAGTTGTTTCTGTCCATCATTGATCAACTGGAAGTGAGTTGGATCTTCTTTATGTTGAAGATATCCACTTCCATCAGAATACCTCTTCATACAACACTGAAGTGTACAGAGATCTTCTGGTTCTGTTCATTTCACTCAGCATCAGTTGATGTAAGTCTCTCCAAGCCTCTCTGTATTCCTCCTGCTGGTCATTTCTTACAGAGCAATAATATTCCATAACCTTCATATACCATAATTTACCCAACCATTCTCCAATTGATGGACATCCATTCAACTTCCAGTTTCTAGCTACAACAAAAAGAGCTGCCACAAACATTTTGGCACATACAGGTCCCTTTCCCTTCTTTAGTATTTCTTTGGGATATAAGCCCAATAGCAGCAATGCTGGGTCAAAGGGTATGCACAGTTTGATAACTTTTTGGGCATAGTTCCAAATTGCTCTCCAGAATGGCTGGATTTTTTCACAACTCCACCAACAATGTATCAGTGTCCCAGTTTTCTCACATCCCCTCCAACATTCATCATTATTTGTTCCTGTCATCTTAGCTAATCTGACAGGTGTGTAGTGGTATCTCAGAGTTGTCTTAATTTGCATTTCTCTGATCAGTAGTGATTTGGAACACTCTTTCATATGAGTGGATATAGTTTCAATTTCATCATCTGAGAATTGCCTGTTCATATGCTTTGACCATTTATCAGTTGGAGAATGAAAACCATCAGTTTTGAAAAGTACTTAAATGCTAATTAAGAAGTGGTGGGAAACCTAAGGTGAGAGCTCATTCAAGACAATCAATCCCCTGCGGTTTTTTAGCTGTAGCTCAACTTACTATAAAGTCTCTTGTTATAATTAGGTCATATTTCTATGAGCAGGTCTTCACTCAGTTCATACTATACAGATTATATATGTACAGTCACATTGAGCATATTTCCACATGAGTTATGTTGTGAAAGAAGAGGTAGAGAAAACAATGAATGGAAAAACAATGAGAAAGAAAAAGATAAAAAAGAAATGAAAATAGTGTTTCCAACTCCATAGTTCTTTCTCTGGATGTGGTCAACATTTCCCAAAATTTTCTTGAATCATTGCATTGCTCAGAAGAGCTAAGTCTGTTATAGTTGATCATTATACAAGATTGCTGTTTCTGTGTATGAGAACAATTTCTTCTTAAAATTTTTTTTGATATTTTTTAACATAATTACATCCAAGAAAAGTCTCTTCTAACAATAAGTAGTACATCTACCCCGTCTTAAAATGAATGCAAATTTAGACATGTGAATAAAGTGACCAAAATATCCATATGCTTTGATTCAAAGATTCTATTGCTAAGCCAAAATTCCAAAGATGTTATCAATAAGAAGAAAGTCTCTATATACAACAAAAGAGGATCTGTGGATTTCTTGGGGCTTTGTTAAACATCAAAGATGACAAAGTCATCCACTATATCCTGGGTCAATACCAGGCTTATTGCCTTTTATCTTACCAATGGACTTCAATATCTAAGGAAGGAGTGAGACTGATACCTTTCCACAATTCTGCTTCATTTAAATCCAATTCATTAGAAAGTCATTACCTATTGATCCTCTTTGAAAACAAGGGATGAACAATAATGAGAAGAGACCTCATACTACCCCTTGGTAGAGGGGAGAGATCATAAGTATTACATATTACATATAATTTTGTTATATTGGCCAATTATGACGATTCCCTGCCTCTTTTTGTTTTTTTAAAAAAATTTTGTTTGCTATGTGGGTTGTCCAGGAGGAGGGGAAAGAAAATAGTGGAAACTATGGTTATGCAAAAAACAAAAGATCAAAAAAACCATAACATTTTGAGAAGTGGATGTGACATTCTACATCTCTAGTATCCTGTTTGTATTTTAAGGAATTTCTTTTTAAAAAAATTGATAGAAATCTATTTTTTTCACTCTCATTCCCCCACCCATTGAAAAAAAGAAAAGAAATCAATTCCTCATAACAAATAAGCATAGTTGAACAAATTTCTTTTTTGGCTGTATATGTAAACATATATCTTATTTTAAACTCTATCACCTTTCAGGAGGTAAATATTATCTTTCTTCTCTGTTCATTATAGCTAGTCATTATATTGATCATAGTTATATCAAAGGTTTTTTGTTCTTGTTTTTGTCCTGTTATATTTAAATTATTCTATTAGTTCTGCATATTTCATTCTGTATGAATTTGTATATTTCCATTTATTTTTTAAATGATCTATTTACTCACTTTTTATAATAAAATAGTATTATGTCACATTCATATACCACTGTTGAGGTTGGGAAGGGGTCCCCAAAAATTTGGAGTCATAGACCAACCTGCAAGGTATCTCAAAAGAATTTGCAGGCTTGAACCCATTTCCTAGTGAAGGGGCAAAATTTTATTGTAATTGTTATGCCATTATGAGCTGACTAAGCTCTAGAAGAAATTATCAAAATCCTAAGAGAGAGGAGACTCCTTTATCCAGCTTTCTCAAAATGATATGATAATTCTAGGGGCCAGAAGAGGAATTTCCAGAATTTGGTTATAACTGACCAATAGATTATCTATCTGATAGTTAGCAATGAACTGATAAGTGGCTCTAGAATTTGATTCTTACTGACCACATTATCAGTCAGCAATCAATTGAGGAATGATCTATTCAGAATCAGACAGCTTGTTGTTAGATTGGGAGTATGGGAAGTCCCTGAGGATTATTGACTTACTGTTAGAACCCCTCTAAATTCAGGGGACCTCAAATGCTATACTACATCACAACACATTCAGTCATTCTCCAACTGATGGACATCCCTTGAATTTCTAGTTTTTTGCCACCACAAAAAAAGCTGCCATAAATATTTCTGTACATTTAAGACTTATCTCCATTTCTTTGATCTCTTTTAGATATGACTGTTTAGATATGATAGCTGAGTCAGATGGCAAACACTGCTAAATAATTTTTTGTGTATAATTCTAAATTGCTTTTCAACATGGTCATAGTCATTCACTAGTTTACCAATAGTTCATTAACTTGACATAGCACCTCTGATATTTATCATTTTTTAAATCATCTTTTCCAATCTATTGGATGTAGAGTCTCAAAGTTGTTTTCATGTCATTTTTCTAATTAGCAGTAATTTGGAGCATTTTTTCTTATGATTATATATATCCTAGATTTCTTCCCTTAAAAACTGCTTGAGATTTTTTTATCATTTAAAGAATGGCTCTTATCAATTGGAATCAGTTCCTTATGCATCTTGGATTAGAGATGTTCATTAGAAAAACTTACTGTAAATATTTTTTTCTTAATTGTTTGCCTGATCTTAGTTTTACTAAGTTTTACTTAATTTTACCATGGAGATACTAGAATCATTTTGGATTCTTTAATTATGCTATTCTGTGATCTGCAAAGAATATGATAATTTTATGTCTTCTTTACCTATGCTTATTTCCTCAATTATCACATCAAATAGAAGAGGTAACACTGGAAATACTTGTTTCACCTCTAATTTTATTGAAAAGGATTTCTAGAATCTCCATTACATATCATGTTAGCTCTTAGTTTTTTTTTTTAATTTATCTTTTTAAGAAGTTTCATTTATTTCTATATAATCAAGAGAATTATATATAGATGTGTGTATGTACATATATATGTGTACATAAATATATCAGAAATATATATTATATATTCTATAATCAGGAGGACAAAAAAGGAACAGAGTATGTGTCTTAAATAAGTTCATTTAGAAATTAGGTTTCATGGTGTCTCTTAGCCTAAAGAGATCTATGTCCCAAAGAGATTATAAAAAAGGGAAAAGCAGTGAAAGAACTCTGGGAAAGGAGTGTGAACTACTACATAGCATTTCTAATCCTTCTGTTTTTGTCTGCTTACATTTTTTACAGGTTAATTATGCATCATTTCAAAGTCTGATTCTTCTTGTGTAGCAAAATGGATATGTATACATATATTGTATTTAACATATACTTTAACATATTTAATATGTATTGGTCTACCTACCATCTGGGGGAGGGGGTAGAGGGAAGGAGAGGAAAAATTGGAAGAAAAGGCTTTTCAATTGTCAATGCTGAAAAATTACCCATGCATATATCTTGTAAATAAAAAGCTACAAATAAAAAAAATTAAATAAGGACCCACATTTGCAAAAATGTTTGTAGCAGGCCTTTTTGTACTGTCAAGGAAGTAGAAAGTGAATGGATAAACATATACCATTCTTCTATACATTATCATGCTACACAAGAAAAATCAGATTAAAAAGGAAAACAATGAGAAAGAAATAAAAAAACAAGCAAACAACAAAAAAGGTAAAAATACTATGTTGTGATACACATTCAGTGGATCTCTCTGGATACAGATAGCTCTCTCCATTACAAGTTTATTGGAATTGTCATGAATCACTTCATTGTTGAAAAGAGCCACATCCATTGGAGAATGGTTGGGTAAATTATGGTATATGAAGGTTATGGAATATTATTGCTCTGTAAGAAATGACCAGCAGGAGGAATACAGAGAGGCTTGGAGAGACTTACATGAACTGATGCTGAGTGAAATGAATAGAACCAGAAGATCGCTTTACACTTCAATGTTGTATGAAGAGGTATTCTGATGGAAGTGGATATCTTCAACATAAAGAAGATCCAACTCACTTCCAGTTGATCAATGATGGACAGAAACAACTACACCCAGAGAAGGAACACTGGGAAGTGAATGTAAATTGTTAGCACTACAGTCTATCTACCCAGGTTACTTATACCTTCAGAAGCTAATACTTAATGTGCAACAAGAAAATGGTATTTATACACATATATTGTATCTAGGTTATATTGTAACACATGTAAAAAGTATGGGATTGCCTGTCATCAAGAGGAGGGAGTAGAGAGGGGAGGGGATAATTTGGAAAAAAATGAATACAAGGGATAATGTTATAAAAAAAAAATTACTCATGCATATATACTATCCAAAAAAAAATTATAAATAAAAAAAAAAAAAGAAGAAAAGAGCCACATCCATCAGAATTGATGGCTGAATAATTTATGGCATATGAATGCTATGGAATATTATTTTCTATAAGAAATGATCATCAGGATGATTTCAGAAAGGCCTGGAGAGAATTACATGATACTAAGTGAAATGAGTAGAACCAAGAAGAACATTGTACACAGCAACAACAAAATTATGTGATGAGGTAGGCAGCTCTGCTACTTTGCACTCCCTCTTTCTACCTCTCCTCCATAAGAAGTGGGGATAGTAGGGGGAAGGCTCAGGATCTTTGCCCAAACCATCTTGGTGATTTTATAGTGAGATTGAGGGACCAACTATATAAACAAAAACAAAAACAAAAGCACGGACAGTTAAGGGATTTCTAAAAGCTTAAACTGCATTCTTATTTTGATCTGCAGCCCTGACAAGTGGGGACATGCCTATCCCTAGACCCTGCCTCACAAACAGATCAGTGACTGTTTTTAATCAAGGTCCTCATATTAACCCCAGGGATTCAGAGCATTTAAAAAAAAAAAAAAAAAAAAAAAGCCTATAGACAAAAGTGGCTTATTAAAACCTAATAGGTATCAAGGCCTCCTGCCTAGCCTGACTCTCTGAGTCCACACCCTTAATCCCTGTCACCCTGACCCAAACCCAGGAGAAATTAACTTTCCTGGAAATTGGAGTGAAAGGGCTAAACTTTTTGCTCCTAGCATTTTCTCTTATATTTTTCTTTGGCATTCGATATTGTTAGAGAGGCCATCAGCATTCTTACAGGCAGCCCACAGAAGGGACCTGATGCATTTCTTGCTAAAGGCCGCATTCTTGAATGTCACCATCTCCACCCCGGATCACACCCCATTTTTAATCTGCTCCTGAGATCTGTTTTCTCTAAGCTTCAAACTTTGGATTCTCAACTGCCCTTCAGCCAGGAGAACATGGGATGACTGATTGGGGACGACTGACTGGGACAAACACCCCTTAGATGCCCTGCTGCCATCCCCAAACCCCACACCTCATACCTTACCTCCTGGCATTAACTCTCTGAAAACTTTATGACCCTTCCCAGCTCAAAGCAGTTCCATGGAGATCTTCTTCCCTTTATTTCAAATGCATTTGGAGGTGACTGCTTGAGGGAGGAATGAAGAGGGGACCCCAAAACTCTAAAAATCCTTACAGAAAATCTCCTTCAACTCTGCCTCAGTGAGGGACCTTGCCCCGAGGGACAGTTTCATCCTTGTTATCTGGATGGGGTTCGGCTCAATCCTGAAACTCATTGAATTCAATTCAAATTCCAGCTCAAGCTGAAACCCATTGAAGAGCCAATTTGGGACTCCATCTACAAGTTCCCTTCAGCTTGTAGCCAAAGCTTCTATTATAAAAGAGCCAAACTAAAACCCTCTCTTCCCAGAGGTTCCAAACATGCTAGTTTGCTATGCTATGCCATGCCATGCCAAGGAGCCTCTGTCCACTGGAATACTCTTTCCAGTGCCATCCTCTCTTTATCTCACCTATTTCCTAACCAGACTTTATGTCTCTCTGTCAGGATTTCTAATCTTACTTCCAATTGCCATAATAAACCTCTTTTTATCAATGTAAGTTTTCAGTCTGTAAATTCTTTTACAGAGAACCTCTGCACTGCCAGAAGGGAATCGCCAAAACTCTCTCTCTTTGCGCCGAATCCCAAGGGGGTGCAGGGGAGCCAAACCTCTCCATTTGGTTCCCTGAAACCAGAACATGCCACTAGACCTTATCATTTAACTCCCTGACTACTAGAAACCCTAATTTCATTTTGATTCTCTAAATCTAAACCTTATCAAAAACACTCTGTTCCCACAGTCCTCTTTCTGGATACATATGGTTCTCTGTATCACAAGTCTATTGGAACTGGTCTGAATCTCCTAATTGTTGAGAAGATCCATGTCCACCACAGTTGATGATCACATATTCTTATTATTACTGTGTATAATGATCTTCGGGTTCTGTTCACTTCACTCAGCATCAGTTCATGTAAGTCTCTCTAGGCCTTTCTGAAATCATCCTCCTGATCCTTTCTTACAGAACAATAATATTCCTTAACATTCATATACCATAACTTATTACATTCATGTACCCATAATTTATTCAGCCATTCTCTAAGTGAAGGGCATCCACTCAGTTTCCAGTTTCTAGCCACTACAAAAAAGGGCATTTTTGCACATGTGGGTCCTTTTCCCTTTTTTATGATCTCATTGGGATATAAGCCCAGTAGAGACACTGCTGGATCAAAGGGTATGCACAAATTTGATAGCCCTTTGGGCATAGGAACCAGTATCTTTGTTCCCTCTGTGAGATATACCCCATCAGTAAAAGGATAGAAATATGTATCTTCTTTCAAAACAGGTAATAGATGAGCACAGTACCTGGCACATAATAAGGAGTTAAAATGTTTCTAGAAAGATAAAAAAGAACTTAAAGATTATTGAGTCCAATTATCCGCTTTATAAATAACTAAAGTAAAATCCAGAAAGTGATCAACAGCCTAGTTAGGAGGGTAGAAGATTATGTTGGGGTCTATGAATCCACAGATCACTGTTTAGCCTGGTACTTAGCAATCTGCTATACTTAATTTTATCATTCTGAGCTTCAAAGAAATCTGGGGGCATCAATGAAATTTTTCTTATTAATGAAAATTTAAACCTCTCTCATTAATTAGCCCAATCTTTCATCTAATTATTTAATGAACTAAAAAAAATCTTCCTTTCCCAATAGTAATTTTATTGTGCAGTAAATATTAAAGTGATTGAATATGTATATTTTGAAATGTTGACCTTTTTACAAAAGTTGTACTCTGTATAATCAACTGATAAAATCACAAATCACTGAAGTGATTTTAAAATTTTTATTAACATAGAAACTACTTTTAGTTTTCTATCATAAGCCTAAATTAGTTAAAATGAAATTTTAAAAATTATGTTCTCCTTGCCCCAATTTTATTATTCATTAATGATGCTAGCATGTAATTCTCTTTTTCTAACTTATCATTCTTTGGTTTAGGGCACAGATCCTAATTTATCTTAAATACTGAGTAAAATGCTAATTTTTTCTACTTTTGAAAGCAAATAATAATGTAAGGATTATTTTTAAAATGATTTTGGTAGGCAATGTTGCAACAAAGGAGACAGAAAAAGAATAGTCAGATAATTAAGAGAAGAATAAAGAAAGAACAGAAAGAAAACCAACAGGAAAATGAGTAATCAATAGGAGAGGACAATCAGTAGCATTTAATGCTGGAGTTCAAGCAGAATGAAAATTGAAAAAAGGCCCTCAGATTTGACAATTAGGAGATCATTAGTGACTTTGGGTAATATTAGCTGGGTGAAGACATTAGAAGCCAATTTGCAAGTTAAGTGAGAAAAGAGGAAGTAGAAGCAATGAGTACATATAGTTTCCCTCCTGCCTCCAGATTTGGGATATAAAAGGATAACTTGAGAGAATGTTTGGGTTTAGTAAAGTTTTCTCTTTATAAGAATAGGGAAGGCTTCTTTGTGTTTATAGGCAGTAAGGAAAAAAGCCAGTAAATATGGAACAATTTTTTTTGTGTGTGTGTGTGTGCGGGGGAGTGAGGGCTATGCTAAAGACAAAAGGTAGGAGTCAAACAAAATCCACCCAGGGAGGTTGAACTTTGCAGTGAGAATGGCTACCTCTTCAGAGACTGAAATAAAAGGAGAGAATGAGGAATGGTGCCAAAGGGTTTTGGAATATGCAGGAGAAGAAGGGATCTATGGTTAATAGTTTATATTTTTTCCCTTTTTATTAAACAAGAATTTAAATATATTTTTCCAGTCACATGCAAAAGCAATTAACATCTTAAAATTTTGTGTGTGTTCCAAATTCTCTCCTTAGGAAGGCAAGTGTCTCAATATAGACAATGTATATGTAGTTATACAAAATATATTTCCACAGTAGCTATGCTATGAAAGAAAACACAGACTATGAAAATAAAGTTTTTAAAAAATGCCTCTGTTTGCCTTTCAACTCCATCAGTTTTTTTTCTCTGCAGGTGGATAGCATTTTTTCATCAATAAGAGTCCTTTGCAATCATCTTGGATATCAGCATCCTGATAGCTATTTTTATTTCTACCATTGCTGAAGTAGGAGAGAAACTGTTCCCTTTATTGGGAATTAAATTGTGTCCCCTTTTTGATCTCAGAGATCAGGATCTCCCAGGCTCCAAGGAGTCTAGAGGGCCCATCTTCCCAGGATGAGAGAGGCAACACTATTCAAGGGCAAATCAACTCCCACTGATCTTTTTGAAATTCTAAATTCTCATTCATTTGAGAAATCCTGTTCTGATCAGCTCAGGCTGTCCCAGCCCCCCACCAAGAGCTACCCATATTCCTTTAAACTCACTCCTTGCAAAAGGCCTAACGTAGCTTGCTCAGCTGCTAGGACTCTCTATCCGCTGAGAAGGCATTCTCAATGCCACATTCCATTTCCCTAATAGGACTCTGCCATTATAGAAGTCAGTCTCTTAGCAAACTGGTTTCTATTCAAAAATAAACTTTCATTTTGCAACTAATAATTCGGGAATAAGTGAATTCTTTCACTTTGAACTTGCAGCCGACCAAAAAGGGGGCTTTTAACAACTCTCTTATTGCCACTAAGCTCATCATCACCGGGAATTGAAGGGATACAAACCTCATCAATTTCTAGTGCAAAAATCATACTGTTTGGAAAAGAAAACCAGAAGCAAGTTCAGTTCTTGATCTAAACATGATTGATAAATTGCTTTTTAGTCTCTATCTAGGCTTTTAATCACTAGACAAATGTACATATGGATCGTAATGGGTTGTCATGAATAGGATACCCTAACTCATCAACTAGTGAGCAACCTATCTCTCCATATTTAATTGGGTTGTGTGTGTTTGTTCAGAACAGAAGATTCAATCCATACCTGGGACTATATTCAAAGATCTATAATGGCTAAACTTGCTCAAACTTATATTCCTCTGGCATAGCCTTTGGGAGTCCGGATCAGCATAAGCTGCATTAATACATTTCCAATGCACAAAGTGATTTATCATTTAGGAAATGTGAAGAGACAACTAGGTTTTTCCACCTACCAGAATAGAACCCAAATCAGATTTTGATGTTGACAGATATGCATAATAATGTGGGGTAAGTGATAAACCTGCTTAGTTTACCTTTGTTCTACCTCAAATTAATTTATATACTAGGTCAAAAGGATCTTAGGAATGTCTAATCATGAAATAGGGATTTGGCTATAGGTCAGCTAGTTGGCTTATTTGCTATTCCTCATACATGTCATTTGTTCCTAACACTTGGAATGCACCCCTATTTCACCCATTTCCTTCCATCATTATCTTAGATGCTTATTTTTTAAAATTTAATTTTATAAATTTTTTTGACAGTATATATGGATGAGTAATTTTTTTTATAACATTATCCTTTGTATTCATTTTCCCACATTATCCCCCCCTTCCCTCTACTCCCTCCCCTTGATGACAGGCAATCCCATACTTTTTACATGTGTTACAATATAACCTAGATACAATATATGTGTATAAATACCATTTTCTTGTTGCACATTAAGTATTAGATTCCGAAGGTATAAGTAACCTGGGTAGATAGATAGTAGTGCTAACAATTTACATTCACTTCCCAGTGTTCCTTCTCTGGGTGTAGTTGTTTCTGTCCATCATTGATCAACTGGAAGTGAGTTGGATCTTCTTTATGTTGAAGATATCCACTTCCATCAGAATACCTCTTCATACAGCACTGAAGCATTGATCTTCTGGTTCTATTCATTTCACTCAGCATCAGTTCATGCAAGTCTCTCCAAGCCTCTCTGTATTCCTCCTGCTGGTCATTTCTTACAGAGCAATAATATTCCATAACCTTCATATACCATAATTTACCCAACCATTCTCCAATTGATGGATATCCATTCATTAGATGCTTATTTTCTTCAGGAATCCTTTCTTGTTTCTTAGTTGCTTGAATCTCCCATCCCTTGGAAATTCTTTTTAAATATTTTATATTAATTTATATGACTACATGTTCCTCTATAAAATAACAAAAAATGCTTGGAAGGCAGGAACTATTTTATTTTTGTTTTTGTGTATGTCCAGTAACTGGCGGGTAGTAGGCCTAAAAGACAATCTAGCTAATTTTTGTTAAATGGTTGTAGCAGCTATGACTAAAAAGCTTTTCACTCATACTTCACAGAGACAGGATCTAGTCACTCCATCCTAGAAATCTGGAGCTAAGACAGAGCTTTTAGGTAGTTCTGAAGGTCATAGTGAGAGAGATATGGGCTTAAAGTTGGAAAGAGCCAAGTTCAAATCCTGCTTCAATGTCTGGCTATGTATGTTTGAGCAAGTCAACTTTTTTTAGCCCGTTTTCTCATTTGAAAAATGATGGAGTTACGCTTAGTGGCCTCTGAGGCTGCTTCTAACTTTAGTTGCCAGCAGCCAACACGAGACCAGTAGTGCAATTCTCAGACCGTAAGTAAGCTCAGCACAGTCACTGGCATTCAAGCATAGGAAGCACTTGGGGAACAATTGTAGTAGAGGTTTCACACCCAGGGGAAGATGGTGCAATAACATCATCAGGAGACAGATCTGAGTTGCCTTTCTACATACACTCTAGTCACAATGTTCCCCATCACTCATCTTGCTGGCCCACTCTCCTAACTAATGGATTCTGACAATATCTAGCAGTGACAGAATACTCCCCATGACTGATGAGGTCAGATGAAGAAACCTCTGGGACACCGGCCGCAAATCACTTTGCCTTTTATTTCTTACTTAATCCATAATTTTATTACATTGCCCATAGATAATTGCAACTTGTTTCATCCACTGTTTCTTCTTTTCAATTTAAGCTAGTTTTTATGTTACACCAGATTTTCCTTAATTTCATTTATGCCTATTATCTTCAAAGATGAATTGGTTTCTAAGGGGTTTTGATGATTTTAAATTGTTCTTTCAAATAATCTTTTAAAAAATCCTTAATATTAACTGCACTCTTGCTCTTTTATTTCTTGCTAGTCTTAGAGGACAATAAAAATCTAGTATATAATCAACGTTAAGTTGTGTGACATAGCCAAGCAGCTTTTTGAAAGCAGGGTGTTTTTCATTTTATCTTTGCATCACCAATGCTTTGCATATTAGGAGATGCGTTGATAAACAAACAAGAGTCAGATCAGTTTGTAGGAGATATATGGGAATTAGATGGACAGGATTTGAAAAAGTAGGCAGATTATTGAGCAAGGTAAGTCTTAAGATAAATGAACCCAGGTAAAAATATGCTTGTAGCAAGGATAAATGTGCTTATGGGATATTAAAAAGTTGGCTTTATGGAAATAAAAGTTTCTACTGGACATGATAGTAGGAGGTGAGCTGGGGACAGATTATATATGTGGTATAAAGGATCAAAGAGCAAAGTTCAGACTTGATGAGAGGGGAAGAGAAGGGAATAGCATTTGTGTAGTGCTAACTGTGTGGCAACTCTGTACTAGTCACTTTACAAATAGAGGACAAGAAAAATTAGAGGATAGAATGCTGATCTTGGAGGTAAGATACTTATTAAATGACATTAAAAAAAATCCTCTTAACCACATACACACAAAAATCCAAACTGAATTTTTATACAAGTCTTTATTTACAACTTGTTTCACAACTGTACACTTTTTGCAGCCTTGAAAACATTAATGTATTCATAATGGGAAAATATAGTTTGACCAAATCTTGTTTTAGGTTTCATATACACATAGTTTATATGTATATATATAAACACACAATATCCTTAATAATACCGTAACAATTTGGCAGTTATAAGACTAAAATGAAGACAAAAAGCAATACAATATTTCAACATATTACAAATCCATTTTCTGATAGATTTCTGGACAGTTTTGGGGGAAAGGGAGAGGTGTACATTAATCAAAGTTTTACTGAAGACTTTCAAACAAATTCCTGCTCAGAAAATAAAAATGGAAAATTCAACGATACTCAGCATACAATAAATCAGCAAGTTGGAAAAATGCTTAGACTCAATTACATATAGATAACTCCATCATCAAGAAGAGCCCTGTATCATTTACAACCATCACTTTCAATCATGAATGAAATTCTAGCATCATGTTTGATTTCCAGCAGGAAATTAGAACACTATATCCAGCAACTTCCATTTAGAAAGAGGCAAAATTCAGGGTGGTTATAAACTGTCAGATTACAAATAAACAACAATCCACAGAAAATTCTACAATATTTAAGACATAAATAAGGCTATACCAGAATTGGAACTGTAAGTAAAATACAATTCCAAATCTAATGTATTGTCATTTTTCAGATCATCTGAAAAGCTTTTAGCACTAAATGGCCCCCCAAAAAAAGAAAAAAAAAAGAAAAAGAAAAAAGTTTATTTTAAAAACTCAGGTTTTTTGTTTTTTTTTTTAAACTATTCATTTATCTTCCCCCCAATCCAAAGGCAAAAGTAGATTAAGGCAAATTATTAGTTCACGTTTGAATTTACTATTTCATGTCCAAAATTAAAATCTTAAGTGATGCAAACTGGTAGATGCTGAAATATTAAAAATAATAAACGACAGTTTTGAAAATGAATCTCCCCTGATAGTACAAAGAACTGTGGTGCTTCTGTACTGGCAAATGTGACATCTTAACAGAAAATGGAATATTTTAGTGCATTTTAACATTAAACAAGACTTGTTAAGGAAAAAAATTGTGCATTTTGAACTAATTTTTTTGTATTTATGCTGATTTATTTCTCTTAAGCAAATTGAAATTTTTCCTTAACCAAAAAAGTTTTTCAGTAAAACATGACATTAAACTAAGTACTCTATTAACCAATGCTCAAATCTAAGACTTTCATGATTTGATTTATATGGATTTGAGTTACAAGAAAAATTTATTGTTTATCTAATTTGTTTTCTTTAAAAATGAATAGACAAACACAAAGACAATAGGATGGCTTGAGGTAACAGTAACTAAATTAATGGAAAAAATCATTAGTAATCTACATCACTTCACCAAACATCCTTAACAGATCAGCATAGATCTTTATGAATATACAAGTGCTTCAGTAATAGGATTTATGTTATTTCAAAAATGTTAAAAGATGTATTATCCCAAGTTATTTGCTTTACACATAAAAGTAAATGATAATGTTAATAATTCAAATTAGACTACAAAGATAAAAACTACCAATAAAAACATTAAGAGTTTGTTTGAATTTCACTATACTTTAGTAAGGGTGAGAGGCATTAGACGACTTGAAAACTGAAGACAACTGAAAGAGCACTAAATCAGTTGAAAAAGAAAAAATGTGGCAAATTCCATTATGCTGTAATATACTACAGAAACAAAGCATTTTTTGACGTTTTAAAGACAAACTTGAAAACAGATTATGTACTTAACAGTTGGTGAACAAATCATATTATAGTTATATAACCATTATCCCAGACATAATAATAATAAAATCAACAGTTAACCACTATTAAAAATGAAAACGGTTCACAATATTTATGTGATGGATAAAGATCTACTTCATTGAGAAATAAAGTGCTAAGAAAACATTAATTTTCAGTACAGGCCACATAATTAAAAAAAAAACAACCATATTAAAAATGAGTTTAAAAGGTGCGAGCTTCTTCTTGTGACTTAAAAGGCTAGGTATGAATTTCAGGAATAATAGGTGAAACAGCTCTTTTAATCTGTGGTACAAGATACCCTAAATGGCCTAAACTAATGAGAGGACTGCCTCTCATTCCTTCTGGGATAAGACATTTCTCTAGTTCTCTGAACACCAAAAATGGAGTACAACTGCATGCTAACTAGTTCAACAATATGCTACATTAAAAGCTACATAGAGAAGGGATTTGAACCAAAAATGCTATTTGGCCCCAGTTGTTATTTTTAAAAAAATATCTTAAGTTCTGTTCATTCACTGAAATATCTGAGCAATTCCTAGACAAACTCATGCTCAGTGATGCCTATTCCAAAACAGTTTGAATTCCTTTTCTGAACAGATTTCAAATAACAGATTTCCTATTTTTGTTATAAAATAGCATTGCTGTTGAAAGAAAATAGACATCTTTTGCCCCACTATCTGCCTCTCTTCTACCAGATCAGATTCATTTAATTACCACAGAATTAGAAACAATACTGCAGATAAACAGTGGAACAAGTAACTAAGCCCAAGAAAATGTTGTCTATTACTCTTATTAACTGACTCTTTGGCAGTTACTAGAAAAAGCAATGCTCTATGGAGCATATACATTCCAGTGATTTGATTATAATGTGACTTTTACCTTCACATTGATTCCTAATATAAAATTAGAGATGTGATTGGAAGAGGAGTGGGTGGCGGTGGCAGCTAACACAAAACTCCTATAATAGACTGAGTTGAAAACTTTGGCAAGGAAAACATTAACGTAGTAGCCAAGTTTACCAACAAAAACATTAAAACACTTTAAGGAGGCCATAGCTTCTCAAACTTTGCTTCCCTTTTTATATTTATGATGACATAGAATTCTATTCAGAACAAAGTGAGATCTTTCATTTTAAAAATCTCCTTATGTTAAATGTCTACAAAGAAAGTTTTAAAATTATCAATTCAATGGGGAGTGAGTTTGGCGCTTGGTTAAGTACTTTTCTTTGTTAACAATTTAGAAGAAAAGAGACTCTTATAAGTTAGTTTCTTTTTTGGGAATGGGAGGTGGCAGGAAAAGATAACTCTAGGGTGTGATCAATGATTTGCTTTTATTCTGCAAGATTCAGGAAGGATTTCTTTTAAAGTTAACTTGATGTAGATCTGTAAATGCAAAGCTTGATGATCTAACAATTCAAAGCTAGCAAATAAGTGCTATATAATTATAGCATCAGAAAAACATATGGCTACTAGGCCTATAGTTTAAAAAGGACTTCATACTTTCTGCTAAATTGATGTGCTCTATTAAAATGGCAACTAATTACTGAAAAGGAAGATATTTTTGTTTTAGGCTTAGAATTTCACTCATTTAGCAATACGTAACATGTTCATTATTTGGGCCATCCCTCTAGATTATTCTCGTGGAAAAAGACAGAAATACATGTGGAGAAATAAAGGGGGAATCAAATGATGTATTTGTAAAGTGCAATGAGTGTTGAAGAAAAGTATAAATAATATGTAAATGATTAATAGGTAAAACATTAAAGACTCACTTGTATTATTATGAGTGTCTATACAACTTATATGTTGAGAGTATATAGAATGTAAATATATAAAGGCCATGTAACAAATATACTACAAAGAATATTTCTCCCAGTTCCCTCTTTGTATTTTAATATTAGCACCTCTTCGGAAATCAAACTATCACTTTTTGCAGATGACATGATGGTATACTTAGAGAACCCCAAAGACTCTGCTAAAAAGCTACTAGAAATAATTCAAAATTTCAGCAAAGTGGCAGGATACAAAGTAAATCCACATAAATCCTCGGCATTTTTATATATCACTAACAAAATGCAACGGCAAGAGATACAAAGAGAAATTCCATTCCAAACAAATGTTGAGAGTATAAAATATTTGGGAATCCATCTACCAAAGAAAAGTCAGGAATTATATGAGAAAAATTACAAAACACTTGCCACAAAAATAAAATCAGATTTAAATAATTGGAAAGACATTCAGTGCTCTTGGATAGGCCGAGCGAATATAATAAAGATGACAATACTCCCCAAACTAATCTATTTATTTAGTGCTATACCAATCAGACTCCCAAGAAACTATTTTAATGACCTAGAAAAAATAACAACAAAATTCATATGGAAGAATAAAAGGTCAAGAATTGCAAGGGAACTAATGAAAAAAAACTCAGAGGAAGGTGGTCTAAGTGTACCTGATCTAAAGCTATATTATATAGCAGCAGTCACCAAAACCATTTGGTATTGGCTACAAAATAGACCGGTAGATCAGTGGAACAGATTAGATACAAAGGACAAAAAAGGGTACATCTATAGCAATCTAATCTTTGACAAACCCAAAGATTCCAACATTAGGGATAAAAATTCATTATTCGGAAAAAACTGTTGGGAAAACTGGAAATTAGTATGGCAGAAATTAGATATGGATCCACACTTAACACCATATACCAAGATAAGATCAAAATGGGTCCATGATTTAGGCATAAAGAGGGAGATAATAAATAGATTGGAGGAACAGAGGATAATCTACCTCTCAGACTTGTGGAGGAGGAAGGAATTTATGACCAGAGGAGAACTAGAGATCATTATTGATCACAAAATAGAAGATTTTGATTACATCAAACTAAAAAGTTTCTGTACAAATAATACTAATGCAAACAAGATTAGAAGGGAAATAACAAATTGGGAAAATATTTTTAAAAACAAAGGTTCTGACAAAGGTCTCATTTCCAAAATATATAGAGAACTGACCCAAATTTATAAGAAACCGAACCATTCTCCAATTGATAAATGGTCAAAGGATATGAACAGACAATTCTCAGAGGAAGAAATTGAAACTATATCCACTCACATGAAAGAGTGTTCCAAATCACTACTGATCAGAGAAATGCAAATTAAGACCACTCTGAGATACCACTACACACCTGTCAGATTGGCTAAGATGACAGGAACAAATAATGACAAATGTTGGAGGGGATGTGGGGAAACTGGGACACTAATACATTGCTGGTGGAGTTGTGAAAGAATCCAGCCATTCTGGAGAGCAATCTGGAATTATGCCCAAAAAGTTATCAAATTGTGCATACCCTTTGACCCAGCAGCGCTACTACTGGGATTATATCCCAAAGAAATACTAAAGAGCGGAAAGAGACATATATGTGCCAAAATGTTTGTGGCAGCTCTTTTTGTTGTAGCTAGAAACTGGAGGATGAATGGATGTCCATCAGTTGGAGAATGGTTGGGTAAATTGTGGTATATGAAGGTTATGGAATATTATTGCTCTGTAAGAAATGACCAGCAGGAGGAATACAGAGAGGGTTGGAGAGACTTAAATCAACTGATGCTGAGTGAAATGAGCAGAACCAGAAGATCACTGTACACTTCAACAACAATGCTGTATGAGGATGTATTCTGATGGAAGTGGAAATCTTCAACATAAAGAAGATCCAACTCACTTCCAGTTGATCAATGATGGACAGAGGTAGCTGCACCCAGAGAAGAAACACTGGGAGGGGAATGAAAATTGTTAGCACTAATATCTGTCTGCCCAGGTTGCATGTACCTTCGGATTCTAATGTTTATTGTGCAACAAGAAAGTGATATTCGCACACATGTATTGTACCTAGACTATATTGTAACACATGTAAAATGTATGGTATTGCCTGTTGTCGGGGGGAGGGAATAGAGGGAGGGGGGGTAAATTGGAAAAATGAATACAAGGGATAATATTATAAAATATATATATATATATATATATATAATAAAAAATATAATAAAAAAAAAAAAAAAAAAAAAAAGAAGTAGACTCCCAAATATGTTATATTGTCTATATTATTATTCTAAATGTAATTTCTCTTTCTATTTCTTCTTGTTACTGGGCTTTGTTGGTAATATAGGGAAATGTGGGGGATTTGTGTGGGCTTGTTTCATATCCTGAAACTTTGTTAAAGTTATTATTTCAAGTGGTTTTTTTAGTTCATTCTCTAAAATTCTCTAAGTGAACCACTATCATCTGCAAATCATGAAAGTCTTATTTCCTCATTATCTAGGTCAATTCCTTCAATTTCTTTTTCTTTTCTTATTGCTCAAGCTAACATTTCTAGTACAATATTGAATAGTAGTAATTATCATGGTCACCCTTGCTTCACTTATGGATCTTTTGGGGAAGGCTCCTAGCTTACCCTCATTAAAGATAGTGCTTGCTGATGGTTTTAGATTAGATGGTACTTATCACTTTCAGGAAAACCTCATTTATCCCTATACTTTTTAGTGTTTTTAATAAGAATGGTAGCTGTATCATTGCTGTTATTGGGATTATATCCCAAAGAAATACTAAAGAGTGGAAAGGGACCTGTATGTGCCAAAATGTTTGTGGCAGCTCTTTTTGTTGTAGCTAGAAACTGGAAGTTGAATGGATGTCCATCAATTGGAGAATGGTTGGGTAAATTGTGGTATATGAAGGTTATGGAATATTATTGCTCTGTAAGAAATGACCAGCAGGAGGAATACAGAGAGGCTTGGAGAGACTTAAATCAACTGTTGCTGAGGGAAATGAGCAGAACCAGAAGATCACTATACACTTCAACAACAATACTGTATGAGGATGTATTCTGATGGAAGTGGAAATCTTCAACATAAAGAAGATCCAACTCACTTCCAGTTGATCAATGATGGACAGAAATAACTATACCCAGAGAAGGAACACTGGGAAGCGAATGTAAATTGTTAGCACTACTGTCTATCTACCCAGGTTACTTATACCTTCGGAAGCTAATAATTAATGTGCAACAAGAAAATGGTATTTACACACATATATTGTATCTAGGTTATATTGTAACACATGTAAAATGTATGGGATTACCTGCCATCGGGGGGAGGGAGTGGAGGGAGGGAGGGGATAATTTGGAAAAATGAATAAAAAAAAATAAAATTAAAAAAAAAAAAAAGAATGGTAAAAAAAAAAAAAAAAAAAAAAAATATTAGCACCTCTTCCTAATCTTAAGACATCAACCATCATCATCAGTTTTTAGAGCTCAGAAAGGCCATTACTCATCTATAGAAATAGATATGTTTGCATATATGTATCTTTGCCTATCCTTTTGCCTAGTTCTTCCTGTTTTCACTGCTGTGATAGACAACTTTCTTCTCACTATGGCACTATTAACTATTCTTAATCTTCTAAATGGGCATATAGGCTAGAGGATTTCCAATCATATTAAGTTCATTCATTTTAATCCTCAGAACTCCTTAACACCTAGTGCCCACACTCTAATGTCTAATGTAGTCTTGGGGTAGGGCCTGGAAAAGACAGCAGAGTCAAATTAAATGACCACATTGATTTTTAAGGTGCTTCTTAAGTTGTTACTTTGTGGAAACCTATAGTTCATGAGAAGCCCTTTTGAAAATTGGAAGAAGAAAGTAGCAGGAACAGAAGGTAGTTGCTTTAAGGAAACCTGAGAACCAATTTGGCCATGCTTTCCAATCATCAAATCATTCTCACCATATCATGGACTGTAATAAACTAAGGAGAATCTTGGAAATGACTTTAGAAGAGCACTTGAATTGCTCACCAAAAAACATATGATTAATGTATACAGAAGTAAACAATTAAAAATTCTATAAACAGTGCTTCTGTCCAAAGATTTATTAAAAAGGTTAAATATTTGTTTCTCTAAATAACAAATGAAAGGAACAGCGCATGAAAATATTATCAGAACTGAGGAGGAGTAAATGATGAGGAGTAAACTGTGGTCTAAACCGAGATGGGTCAGTTCCTTTTCTCTCTCTCCTTCCTTCCCCAAAGTAACCAATGGCGGGTTCAGCAGCAAAGGAATTTGCTACTTAATGCTGTATGGAAACATAATCTTTATTGATTAGAATGGAAACACCGGAGAGCCGGTGGGCAAAATAACTGCATGGTACAAGGCCATTTTTGCCAAGAGCAGATCCCCGAGTTCTCTCTTTTATACAGTGATGTAAATAAGATAAGGATTCTCTTGTTATCTTTTGAGTAGAGACAGAAGTCTCTTCCCCTGCTGTGACATTTGGTCTGTTTGAGCAGATTAGAATGGGGGGCTGTAAAACCCTGGCCAGCTCAGATAGCCCAAACTAGTTTGACCACATCAAAGTCCAAGTCCCAAATGGAGTTGGAGATCAAACAAGGAATACCAAAGGGCTACCGCCCTCAACAAGAACTAATTCACATCTGCAACAGAAGCATAACTTTTTTTTTTTTTTTTTTACAGAAATATTACTTTTGGGAATGTATATAAGTATATAATGTGTTAAATCTTATTTCCCCCTATTATTGGACATTATCTATTTCTTATCCAAATAAGTTCCTTTCTCCTGAATTTTGTCCCCGATATCTTATTCTCCTAGTTATAGATCTAGAAAAGTATCCTCAAATTACACCTGACTAGTGTGATGTTACATAAAGATTTCTGGATCTCAGCATTTCCAAAATTCATACAATTGCCAAGGCCAGCTTGGCTTTCACTTCCTAAAGAAGTGATTGAGTGACATTTTTGATGTATCTTATTGTAACACAAGAAAAGCAAGTAGTTCCCTATTTCAAAAGTATCATGCAACATTTTTATAAATATTCATATCCACAAAGGTAACAGCGCATGAACACTTGAATAAATAAACAATTTTAGGAGTGGGAAAAGGTTATTAATAATGATTACATAATTCCTCTGGGCATATGCATCATTAAAAAACAAACAAACAAAAAACCATGAAGCCATTACTACTTGTGCCATATTACAATTTACTCTCAAAAAGGTCACTTTTATTTTGCCTTACCATTATATTTAACTTTATCTTTTCTGTGGGTGAATTCAAAGAACAATTTGTTACAAAACAGAAAAGACTAAGGATTTTTTTTTCTCCTAAACAGAATAGTTCACCCTTCAAATTGGATGAAAATTTCCAACAAAAGGAATGATGCTTTAATGAAAGAAAAAATTAGTCATTTAAAATATTTTCCCTTCCAAACTATATGATGCAAAATAGTTTAGTCAAATATAAATATAAAGAATTACACAAAATCCAATTTTATTATACAATAAAAAAAAGAACCAACATGAAATAAACTGCCATTTTGGCAAGCTGATGACTTAGCAGGAAATCATATTATTTTGATTTAATGGATTGCTCAGAAACTCTTTATTCTCTTGAAATGGCTTTAAGTCAGCTTGCTAATGAAGAAAAACACAGAAAGTATACCAAAAAATATGCCAAGAGTTTTGCTTTCTTATTTTCCCTTTAGTTTAAAAGTCTCTCTTAAATTTATGTGAAGCTGTTTTAATTTTTAACAAGCCTACTTGCTTTAAAGAAACATGACCTTATAATGCAGAAATATTCTAAAGCCTGGAAAATTTGGTACCTTTTCCACAGTTTTATAGCAAATATATTCTCTATATAGCTGTAAAACTAGTTTGTTCATTTTTTTGACTCAGTTTGAATGGTTTCAGATAAGTTTCAAACATAGCAACTGAATATGTGAGAGGAAAAGGCCTTTTCTGTTTCTGAGGCCTAAGATTTGTATACTTGTGAAATTAAGATTTCTGTTCCAAAGTAGGTTTCACATTCTCAAGATTAATAGATGGATAAGAATGACACTTATCTAAACAAGAGGATCATAGATTTAGAAGTGGAAGAACTTAGAAATGAATTGAGAAAACTAAGGTCCAGGATATTGTGGAAAGATAAGTATGGATTATATAGATCCAAGACCACACAACTACAGAGGGAGGATCTAAATCCAGATTCAGTTTTTCTTTCCCCTATTTAATGAACTGTTATTTTAGAAAGTTTAAATATATAAGTACTTTCTATAGATTCAATAGATTTTCAAGATGACATCTAATCTTAACAATTACTGGGCTTTAGCCAAAAAGCTACTTAAAAAAAAAAAAAAAAATCAATGAAATAATTCATCAATAGAACATGTTCTACCCTCAAATGAAATCAAAATTAATTTAAAAAGGATATCAATCAATATTCTAGGCCCTTGGGAGATAACAAATGGTACTGAGTTCCAGATGTTACTAGTTTTTTTTTTTTTTTTTTTTTTTTTTTTTTAAAGCTGGAACCTTGGATAACTGGATTGCTAGGATAAAATTCTCTAGAGGATAGTTTACATAGTGATACTTCAATGCCATTCAAATTCTACTCTCACCTTTTGTTATTTTTCATCTTATTCCTCTGCTCAGAAAAATAATCCTTTGTGTAAAAATGGGTACCTGTGCTTATAAATTCCACTTGCTTATACTAATAGCTCACCCCAACTAAATAGAATAATACTGTATTTTTACTCACAATTAAATCTCCAGAAACAGATTATAACTGCAAGTGGACAATACCCATAAGAAATTTATGAAAGAAGGAAAAAAGTAATAGCACTTATAAATGTATAATTACGAACTTCTAACCTCATGATTCTGAGCCATTATTTTATAGAAGAGGAGATATATAAAGACTCTCAACAGCCTTGTGATTAGGAACAATAAAGCTGAGAGAATGAAAAGTTAAAAATGTAACTCTTGGCCCTCAAACTTATAGCATATTTAGATCCTGGTTCTTATAAACATTATGAAAAAATAGAATTTTTACAATTTCTTCTATGTATCAAGACATTATATATTAAATGGAAACAAGAATTCAAAAGAAGGCCAGCATTACAAATATAAACACATAGATAATAGCATGCAAAAAGATGCCAAAGAAACACCAGAAATAAATCTTCCTGCTTTAAGTTTGACATCTTCCCAGGCCAACTTCTGTCCCTAGGCTGACAGTGGTTACAGAAATAGCAAACTACAATTAAAATCTAGTTATTAACTAACTCACAAGATCCTCCTTCCTTTTAACGTATCTTAACTAGACTTGCCAAGGCCTATCTTTAAAAGTAGTTTCTGTTTCCAATTCTGTGTTAAGATACAAGAATAAGTTGCAACAAACAAAAACAAAAACAAAAACACCTCCCCCAAAACAAACCAAAAAGCCCTGTCAAATTCTATTCCCATTAAAATATTATGCATTTTATAATTTCAATAGCTTGAATCTATGGATCTCCAAGAATATTCCTCTGTGTGTATCTCCTCTCCTATCATCACCTCTGTTTTCTTGCTGATGAATGTATGATCTAACTGAAAATATAGATTCTCAGCAGACAATTGACAGAAAAGGTGTTATAATAATGTTAATAATTTGCATATTATCGAATGTAACTTTCTTTGCTTTTAAACTTGCAAGATAAATATTACAATACAAATAAAAAAATTAGGGCTTCTTTTGAATCATTTTAAAATATATTCCAATACATTATTCTATCTTTCCTTGGGAGTTTAAAAAGATTTTTTTTAAACTACTATTTAATATTTGCATGGGTGTTGTATATCAAAGAGTAAAGTACTGAAATAAAATTTTTTGAAAGTCTGAATTAAACTTCAGTCTTTGATAATAAAATTATAAAATTTTCATTAATTAGTTCATGTATGGAGTTGTGTTTAGAAGCTCAAATATAGTGCTTTATGTCAAATTCAAACTCAAACTAAACATAAATTGTTGTACATAAGTACTTAATAAATGTTTACTGAAGTAATGTTTCTATCTCTATGTTATCTGGGCACAGAGGTACTTAACATAACCAAACTCAGGCAACAAATATGATCAATTCATGAGTAATGAACAGCTTCTTTCAAAAAGAAGTTATTATAAGGAGATTCATTTAAAAAATTACCCCCAATTTTACATACATTGTGCTCTTTTAAATTAGGCCACCTTTTGAGAAAAAAACAAAACAAAACAAAACAAAAAAAAAAACAGAGGGATGATAAGGAAATTATACAATTAAATTACGGAACTTAATTCAACAAAGTGAAGGCATACAATTTCTAAATGAATGACATTTAGCATTTATATAGCACCTCATACACTTATTCCAAGTACTTTCCAATCAACACTTATTTTACAATCATTCCTTATATAGGTAATTATGACTTACAATCTGTTTGTCATAAATGTAAGCACTTTGAGGCAAACCAAAAAAGGATATTCTGTAACAAACCCCCAGACTAGTAGACTTAGATGGTATTAAGAAAAATTCTTAGCCTGCAAAAAATTATACATATGCACAAATTATACAAGACTTTACAAGGATGAAATCAAAATGGAATATAAACACTGGAAGCCAGTCACCTATCTAAAGGTGCTAAAAAAAAGATTAAGAAATAAATGATCAGGAAAATAGTAAAACAAATGTGGGGAAAAGTCAACAATGAAAATGCTTAGAAGACTATTTGTAAATATATTAAAGGAATCTTTTAGTTGGTGAGGATAGGTGAAACCATCAACATTAACAACAGCCAAATAGAGCTTGAATCTGTTACTGCAATAATCTACAATTAAGAGTTAAATAAAAGCCTTCATTTAATTTCATGATGCAATAACCAAACATACTTCTTGATTTTGCTTCTAATAAAGTATTCACTTCTGCCAATAAACAATATAACAGGAAATAAATGAAAGTATTAAAAAAACAACAACTGGCTATTAGCCAAAGTTATTTTGTTTTTATCAATGTTTCATGTAAGAGAACAAGAAATTCTGCAAATCAAAGGAAAAATTCATTTTCTTTGAAGAAGAGTTCAATCAGGTGCTTCAGATAAGATTTAAATTTTTAGCACCTCTGCTTATATAGTCAAGTCTTTGCAAAAAAAGTACATTTCTTAATCATTTTATGAAGTATACTTATTATTTGAGGAGCTTCCAGAAAACAATTTAAAACAGATTAATTAATATATCTTAAAAAGATTATTTCCCTTTAAACAAAGACATTCTTATAAAGCATGGTAACATATAGGAACAATGAAAAATATCAATTTCACATTAATTATTGACAGGAAATTTAGTGTAATTACAAAGCTTATATCATTGGGCAAGTGGTGACATTTTTATACAAATAAAGAAAATGTTATACAACATTCTTTATTGGATATCTCAAAAATTTTGGCACATTAAAAGGAAGAAAAAAGACTCAAAGGAAATAACAGACGAAACTCATTACAGATATAGAAAAAAATGCCTAAAATGCAGAATAATTGAGCTATTACCATCATACAGAGACAGAAAAGAAGCTGGCTGAATTTCCTGAAATGTTGTCACGTGCAACAGAAGCCTGATTTAAAGGGAGGTTGGTTACTTTTCCAATGGCCATAATGACCAGGCTTCTCTACCTTGCTGTAGCTGGCTGGACGTGGCCAGGGTAAGACCTTCTTGCGCTTGTTGCCTGCCTTTGTCTGGCCAGGAAGGACTGTCCTGAACCTGTACTAGCAAGTCTGTCTTCAGCTGCCTTTTTATGAAGTGTCATTCCCTAGAAAATTGAAAAATGTAAATATAAGTTACTGAAGCATAGTAGCATTAAAGTTCCTCATGCAAAATTTGCTTCTTTGCCTTATTATCAGAAACAGGAATGCAGAAACAGATATCTTAGCTCAACAATTAGGTGCAAACCTTCCTTTTGGAAAAAAGTACTTAATTTTATAGTCTGCAGGGAACAAGCAATAGATTATGAAGGCAGAAACATATATTAGAATATATCTTATCCATTTTCAATTATAATCACCTCAGAATTAAGCTTATATTGATTTTATAAGAAAAAAAATTATATAATCAATTAGTAGCAGTTGATTTGTTCCAAAAGTCTATAAATCATGAGAAAATACAATTGCTTGTATTTTAGAAGTTGGGACAACAAACATGGGGCCATACATACCACTATGCTGTTGTTGCTCGTTTCTGGCATGCTTGTGTTTTGAAACAAATTAACAAAGTTCTTGAGAGCCCAATACCAGAAGGTCCAACTGAGAAGTTAAAAGGTATTTCTTTAAGAAGTGAAAAAACTGCTAGACTAACTTGGAAGGAAGAAGGGTTCATATCATCAAGACCATATTCAATTCATGGAGAGCCAAACTGTTGAACCCATAACAAAACCAAGGGGAAGCATTCTCAAAGGAAACCTCTGAGTTCAGAGGAAAAAATACCAACGGCAGGAGTCTGTGAGCAGATCAGAAAAGAAAGTGAATGGGAATAATATTAGCTAATGTTCCTTTATTCTGTCAGGGCTGAATACAACTAAGGAGGAGATAAGGAAAAAAGAAATGGGAAGTAGGAGGAAAGGCAAATGGCAACTTCAATAATGTGAAAACAGCTAAAGACCTTATTATCTAAAAAGAATATCTGTTTTGAACAAATGATTCAATCCAGAAGAGATGTTAGTTTATCTGAATTTGTGCAAGGGCCATTAAATAGGAGGGATTACACTTCTATATCTTTTTTCCTAAATATTTCTGTTCACAGAATAATTTTGGTGGCCAGACACAGTGGAATATAATCATCAATCAAGGCTGGTGGATCTTTTAAGCCCCGGAGCTTTGAGCTGCAATAGGTTAAGTTGATGAGATGTGTACAAGTCGGACACTAAACAATGAGCCTTCAGGAGCTAGAGATCCTATTAGGCTACATGGGGAAGGGTGAGCTAGTTTAGGTCAGAAATATAATACATTAAAACTCTTGTGCTAGTCATAGTTGGATTGGGCCCATATACAGACATACTCTCCAAAAAGAAAAGGAAAACCCAGACTCATTGTCTCTCTATCCCCTTTATCACCCAATTCTCCATCATCACCTGCAACTAATCGACTCAAGCAACAGTCATAAGAATGTCTCTATGTTTTTAAGATTCTTTAGTGATGATTTTTACAGAAACCTTATTTAGACAAAGACCGAGTCAATCTACTTTTATTCATGGATTTACCCACTCTGGAGATTTGTTAAAAATGATTGCTCCAGAATATCACACCAGAAAATCAAATCAGACCTGAAAATATAATAATACATAAAAAACAAACAAATCACACTCAACAGATAGTATGAAATCATTCTTTTGGGATGTTACAGTTCAATACTAAACTACAGATGATGATAAATAGTACATTCTGGTTTTAAATTCAGATAAAAAAATGCATTACAAAGAGGCCAAATAAGAAAGATGTCCTTGAAAGTCTGAGTTGATTCCTAATAACATTCCTTAGAGATAAAATGTTAAAAGCAGGACAGAAACAAACAACAATAAATGGAATGAAATTTCTTTTGGGACTGTGTGGCAAAAACCCAATTATAAATCCACAAGGACTGTCTATTTGAACCTTCCAGAAAGAAATGGATGTTGATGGTAACAGCAAAAAATGAAGGTAATGGGTAATAAAGATGTTTAGAACCATATTTGATTAAATCTCTTGGTTCAGTAAATATTATACGTCTATATTATAGAAAGGCATATTCTGACAAATTTAGTCCACTGGCAACATTCAGACTACAAAAAGTTAAAAATAGGAATAAAGGAAAGGGGGAGAGAGCTAAAAGAAAAAATAATTGACAAGTACAAGGAGAAGAATCGGAAAAGTTTACAAAGACACCAAGGAGAAAATTGCTTTCCTCTTGCAAGCACCGTTCCTTTTTTCTTTTGAAGAATAAACTTTCATAGGAAGCTATTTTCTGATAAGCTGAATTCATTATCCCTTCTCAAAGAATACAGGAGTATTAGTATGATAGATCAGGGATAGGAAAAGGAAAGAACAAATGACTTGGAGAAGACATAATTGTTAGATGTAAAAGAAAGCAGAAAAGAAACCATAAAGAAATGATAGACTCAATAAAAAGAGGCCCAGTAGCCTTCAAATTCTCTAGCCATTCACAAAGAAAATGTTATACAAGTATCCAGAATTACAGGTTAGCACCTTGTTCCAAAGTGCATTTAAACTATTTATATCAAGGGAGGTCAATTTAAAGTACCTTTCCCAGAAGAATCTGCTCAATGGTTTGATACTGAAAAATTTCCCAGCCTATTACAATGGAAGAACTTTGGAGAAGAGGCTGATTTTACAGCACTGCAACTATCAGTCTAATCCTAAATATGAAGGCTATTGTTACAAAATGGAGCAGTGAAGCAGAAATCATACCATGTTATAGAGTCCTCTCCTTCTCATCTTACACAACCACAAAATGGCTTAACAAAAAGGGTACCAGACTAATGGTATTTACTTTCTTTCAAGTCCCATCTTGGTCTCTATTATAATGCCATATATAAGCTGTCCTTTCTAAAATTAATTTATGGGATGTGAGCCTATCATTTATTCACAGATTTGTTTCTTAGCTCCCAGGGCAGCATCAAGCTTTTGTTAGTGTGGGTTAGAAGAGAGTATTCTTACTAAAAAGCAACTGCCTTCAGATTCAGTTGGTAGTGGTACTTCTAGAGTAAATTCAATAGAGCTTCTATAAATTATTGGAACCTGGAAATCTATTTTTGAAATGTTATTTTTCTTACCATATTGTACCAGGCACTAACAATAAATTTTTCTTCCATCTCTCTTTGACTCTTCGTTTTCTCATATTCTTTCTAATGATAATAATAAAAAAAAAAGGGTATTAAAGAGTTTGACAATAGTGCAAAATTCATAGGATGCAACTGTATGGGACAACATTGCAGTGTGCAGTGGAATGAAAAACATGGGATTAAATCTAGCTATCCTATTGTGTATCTTCAAGATAAATAAACTGTTTCACCCTCTACACAGCCTGTTTCTTGTTTATAAAACAAGGGGTTTGAACTAGCTAGTCTGTACACTTCCTTCTAGGTCTTAAAACCCATGATGATTCTAAGATACCTAAATAAAAAATGCCCCAAAACACAAATACTAACTGAAGAGTATAGAAATTACCTCTAATGAATGGAACATCCGGTCTCGCTCTTGTAATTGGTTTTTCAAAGCCTGTATTTCTGGAGCTGCTCCTTGATTCTGCTTAGGATCTAAAGTACGAATAACCTATAAAAATGAGAATAGAAATTATGCCAAAGTTTGTAATACAGGGTTGTAGAACATATTGATGTGAGGAATTATAAAACATAGTAGCTAAGTCTTATGAGAAACTATTATGTGTACTATGAAAGGGCAGTTTTAATAAAATTACCAATTATTCACTATAATCTGAATGTAGCACATAACAAATAAATAAAGCAATATAAAGTGCTATGAGAAAAACTTCTCAGCTTTTATTCTATTCTACTTTGGTCATCTACTGAGCTGGCCATAACATTATCATTCATAAACATGCTATTTCTAATTTGTTTTAATCGATAAATTTTAACTTTAAGTGACATATCTATATCTTTATCTATATATATATATATATATATGAAACATCCAAATAGTTAACAAGATTATAAGTACAAGCAAAACCAAAAACAAGAATAAAAAAACCCCCAAAAAACATTAAAAAAAGTCCTCAAGTTAATCAGGATATAAAGTGTTGGTGAATGATTGTACATACTTATGCTAGAAATCCAGTCTGAGCACAATCTCGCCTGACCTTTCTCATAGAATCACTTTTACTGAATTATATTTTAACCTTTGAAATCATTACCTCAGCTCTCCACTCCCTGATCATGTTCCTCCTCTATCACCTTTATTGCACAAGCTTCTTGTTATTCCATGTTAAGTCATTTCAATCTCTTTTCTGCCTGATACCTTGCTAAACCCAATTTGTGGTTCATTCCCACCATATACTTTTCTGTTCCCACTACAATGTTGCTGATTCTCTTCTGAGTCTCTTCACTTTCAATAGCATTAAAAATATTTCTAATTCCTGCATCATTAATACACCAACTCCTTCCCTTTTATTTGTTTTAAATGACCTTTCATCAAGTTTCTTGATAGCAGGTGAAGCACATTTCAAAAATTAATACTGGCTACAGGGCTTTATAGTTCTATGTATTAACTTGCTACTCTGGATCAATATTAGGGGGATAAAGAGAAAAAAGAAACAATAGGCTTTTGAGGAACTAGCATTCTAGTGAGCAAAAGGCAGAGAGTTTGGAACCAGAGAACACTTCTCAGGTAATTGGACCAAATTCATTGCTGCCAGAGGGATGTAGGGGCTTTTATTGAGTGGGTGAAGGTTGATGCATTTTTTTGGAGGAGCCTCAAGAGGTCCTCAGAAACTTCATTTATATATCTGACTGAACACTCACGTTTTCTCTAATTAACTGAGGTTTGCCACGGTTGCTTCTCCTAGTTTTCAGTGTCTGCTTCTCATCTCCATATCATTCACCTCCTTCTCTTAAAGCCCTTGGAGGCTGGGTAGGCAGTGGCTGAATGGCACGCTTCCCTTATGGTGAGTAAAAAGGGGGAATCTTGCTTCTCTAAAAGGCCTTCTCAGAATGCCTCACAGTAATCTCAGAGCTTCATTTTTTTTTTTTTTTTTTTTTTTGGTTCTCTGCTTAGCAGCTTCTCTGGCTGCTGCACTCAACAAATCAGTGGTTTGAACCATTTTTTGGGGGAGAGGGATGGAAAGGGTTATAACTATATAAATTTATTTATGGTATAGTATTTTATTTTTCCAAATACATGCAAATATAGCTTTCAACATTCACCTTTGCAAAATCTTATATTCTGAATTTCTGTCTCCCCCTTCTCCCAAGCAAGCAAATATAGGTTAATTATGATTTGTACAATTCTTGATGTTTGCAGCTACCAGAGGGCTGACCTAAGTGAAGTTTCTAAAACCTCTGAGTGACAGAAGATGAAGCACAAAGGGAAGACACATGAAAACACCTACACTTTTGGCCTTCTCCAAGTACTTCTTATATCGTTCTTCCATTTGCTTCATTTCTTCTTCTTTCTTTCTCAAAGCTTCCTGTAATTCTTCAATTTTTATTGCTATACAAAGAAAATCAAACAATGAGAAAATCACTTTTGGCTCTACAACCCCTAATTCACATAGTAATGGAAAAATTTCAAAACTTTGGAATCATTTAGGGAATTGCCTGGTTTATTATTATAATGCTAGATTCTAAGTTTACAATGCACCCCAAACTACAGCAGTGTTGAATATGTAAAATGTTTTCCTTGTTAAAAGTTTTTAAAAATTCCTAATACGAATACATCTTAGAAATTGAACACATTAATATGAGTTCTTCAATTAATATACTAATAGAGAAATCTATATATATAAAAATAAAGTGTCTCATTTCTGGCTGATTGGTGTAGTAAGCTGGCTTTTATCATACCCATGTTGTTTATAATACATTTTCTTTTTACAGTCAATTTAATTTGGAGGCAAAATTATCAGAGAGCTCTGTGATTCTAAAAAATTATTTATATATATTTTGAAAGTTCTGTTCATTATGAAAAACTCACAGCTGTTATTATATCTTGGTTCCAGGTCTTCAATAATGGCTCGTTTCTTCTGTAATTCATTATTAGCTTCATGTAGCTTCTCTCTGTTATTGTAAAACCATATGTCAAATATTATTGGTTTTTATCTTTTTCCATCTCAAGTGAATATCTTCCTGAAATGGAAGTTGCACAGCAAAAGGCATGCTTTGAGCAAAAAGATTTAAAACATTACCAACAAATAAGATTTCTAAAAAACTGGAAATGAATAAAAACAAGTCAGAATCTCTTCTTTCAGTCATATATATATTAGATATTTTGCAATATTCCAAAAACAATAACAGCACTCTAAGGTTTGGAAAACATTTTATGAATATTGCCTCATATTAAACTCATGACTCTCGGGGGAGATATTTTATCTCTATTTTATAGATAAGGAAACTGAAAAAGCCTGAAGCTAGGTTTGAAATTCTATCTTCCTGATTTTAAGTCCTGTCCTTTATCCACTGTATAATTTAGCTGCCTCTAAAAGAAAATTTTTATATCTTTTCTATTCCCCTGCCCTTGCCAAGGAATTAGAACCATTTAAAAATCAAATTTCAAAATCTCCATAAGGAACACACTGATGTAATATACTGATAGAAATAAATGTAATTATGAAAATGAATAAACATAATTAAGTCATCAATGTAGCTTTCCATGTGGTAGGTCTTCAAATAAATAACTGAATTTAGCAATCATGTTCCCCTTCAAACTAATCTGTTTCAACCTAAGCATACTAAATAGCTCCAAATAGTTTTTATTCTATGTGAACTTAGGATACTTTTTACTATTCTGATAACCCTATTTTGGCTTTCTTCAGCTTATTTACATTCTAACCAAAATCTAGAGCCCAAACCTTATAATATCTGGAATGACTAGGGTTGACTAGAGAAGAATACATTTGGCCTGTTAGCAACCTAGAACTAGACACTATACTTCTCAATTCAGCTAAGAAAATACTATTTTGGGGGGGCTGCTATATCACTTTACTGATTTTCATAAATTCAAAAATATTTATACTTTTCAAACACAATAAAATTCTCCTTACTCTCTTTTTGCTATTGTATGAGTACTTCCTAATTTTTATAAAGAAATGTAAAAATTCATCAAGATTTTGTGCTACTGAGATGCAATATATAGTTGCAATATTTTCTAATGTTCTTCTTTAGGTATCAAAAATAAAACCACATACAGTGATAATTTGGTGTTAATCAAAGTGCTCTAAACTGGGAGTTCAGTCTATATATAGCTTCCATGTCTGTAAAAGGGGCTAGGAGGAGGTTAGACTAGATCTCCTAGATTCTTTTTAGATTTAACATTTAAAAATATATTTTAGAGCAGAAGTTTATGAACTGGGATCTGTGAACTTAAGAAAAAAAAAGTGATAATTGTACTCCATAGCTGATTTTTTCTGTAATCCCACTGTTTAAACTAAATGAATAAAAGTATGCATTTAAAAAGATAATTCTCACTATTGATTAGAGAAATGCAAATTAAGACAATTCTGAGGTACTGCCACCCACCTCTCAGAATGGCTAAGATGACAGGAAATGATAATGATAAATGTTAGGAGGGATGTGGGAAAACTGGGACATTAATACATTGTTGATGGAGCTGTGAACTGATCCAACCATTCTAGAGAGCAATTTGAATCATAAAAAAGGAAAAAGGACCATATATGCAAAAATGCCCTTTTTATAGTGGCAAGGAATTGGAGACTGAGTAGATGCCCATCAGCTGGAGAATAGCTGAATAAGTTATGGCATATAAATATAATGGAATATTACTGTTTAATAAGAAATGATCAGCAGGATGATTTCAGAAAGGTCTGGAGAGACAGGAACTTATGCTAAGTGAAGTGAGCAGTACTAGGAGATCATTATACACAGCAATGGCAAGATTATACAATGATCAATTCTGATGGACTTGGCTCTTCTCAACAATGAGATAATTCAGAGCAATTTTAATAGACTTGTGATGGAGATAGCCATTTACATCCAGAGAGAGGACTATGGGGACTGAGTGTGGATCACAACATAGTATTTTCATCTTTTTTGTTATTTGCTTGGTTTTTTTCCCTCATTTTTTTTCTCTTTTTGATCTGATTTTTCTCATGCAGCATGATAAATGTGGAAATATGTATAAAAGAATGGTACAGGTTTAATATCCCTGGTAGGGATGAAGGAGATTGCTGTAAATCTTCCTTGCATTCTTACTCAGTTTCAGAATGGATTTCTAAAAAATTTGCACTGCTATATAACACAGCTAGAATCACAAAATTAAAATTGCAAAACTAGAAAACTCTTATGCAGACTTTTTTGAGAGCACAAGGATTTGAATTACAACCTCATGAAAACAACTTGTTCCAAACAAAAAAAGAACAACCTGTCAAATAAAACAAACCCTAAATTTTTAGATTTTAAAAGCACATTTTCCTGGTGTATGCTTTATATTTTTCTCATCTAAGTTTCCTTATCACTCCCTCTGTGCTTCCCCTAGCAATTCGCTAATGTGGGTACACAAGACACTTAGAAAGAGTTCAGTTAACAAGGAGGAACAATTCCATACTTACAAATGTTCTTCAAGCTTCTTTTTCAGAAGAACTGACTAAAAATAGAAAATAGTCTGTTACTTCATACTATAAGTTTAGATTAATTCAAACTTTAATAAAATAATTTCAGAAATGATTTGGTTTTATATACTAACTACATTTTTGCCTGCTAAATATAAACCTGTAGGAAACAGGTTAAAATTTTAGTACAGCAAAATATTCTTCAGTACCATGTCTGTGTCATAAAAGAAATTTGGAAGTAATTCTCCTTTCCCTGTTTTTTCAAATAGTTTGTATAATATTGGAGTTAATTGTTCTTTAAATGTTTGGTAGAATTCACATATAAATCCATCTGGCTCTAGAGATTTTTTCTTAGGGAGCTAATTAATAGTTTTATTCTATTTCTTTTAGGTCATCAAATTTAGTGACATAAAGTTGGGCAAAATAACTCCTAATTATGAGCAAAATATTCTTTATTACCACATTATAACAAAAATAAAGGAAACTACAAAACTGTTCCCATTATAAAGAAGCAGACTGGCTGTATAAATTAGGGCTTCTTAAACTTTCTCCACTTGTGATCCCTTTTCACCCAAGAAATTTTTACATGACCTCTGGTATATAAAATAGGTAAACAAATAAAATATTTACTGCTAATAAATCACAATTTTGTGAACTCCGCATTCAGTTACAAGACCCCCCATAATTCTGCAAACCACTAAGAATCTGGGATATAAATGACGACACTTATTAGTTCTAAACTTTGTATTTTTCAGAAGATATACCTTCCTAATATTGCCTGACCTATTAATAAAATATGTATTCTCTTGGACACATACCTAAATGAAGATGGAGACAAATAATTCAAACATGTTGATGGACTAGAAAACTTGTTTCTGAAATCTATTGTAACTGGACATATCAACTTAAAATGGAGACAGAATAATTAAGATAGACTAATTAATCAATTAACTAAGGCAATATGGATCAAATGCCCACTCTTTGGTTTGGTCATATGTTTACTAATACTTGATAATAATAGTACCAAATGCAAAGGTTAAAAACTGAAAGGTTAAGTTATATCTAAGAAACTATTATGCATAAAGATTCTTTAATTTCATCCATCACTGTAATCTACTGTGATGCTCAATTCATGTATTTCTAACTAAAAAAACTAAGTAGGGTATAGTGTCTAATAAACAGGAATAAATAGAAAGCCATACTTACAATAGCCTTGAGCAGAAACCCATGCCAAGAGACAGAGAGGACATATTAGTATGAAGCAAACACAGCAGCCAAGAGAAGGAACGATTTAGTAACTCATGAACAGAAGGAAAAGATATGCATTTTTTTTTTCAGAAATGTACATTTTTCTTTCTTCTATGTTCTCCTCATCCTGTTTTGTTCTCTGCAGTTTTATACACTGTGGCTAGCTCAAATTATCCATGTGACTGGATATAACAATGCTTTTCTGCATCCATGCTAAAAACAAATGACATAAAAATAATAATAAAAAATATGTAAACCAGCCCACTCTCAAGACTTCTGGTCACATGAAAGGACAGTCTGTTTAACAGAAATGAGGCTGCTCTTTCTCAGAGGATCACTTCGATTTGGGAGGCAGCAATGTATGTTATATATTCCTGAGGAACAACTATATGTTAGTGAGGAAAAAGAAGAATAAGATTCAAATGCTGAGAAGGAAAGATCATATGTCTTGTATTTCACTTAACACTACTTTTTTGGTTGCTTGAAAATATAGTTTAATTATGATGTACTTGGCTCTTTTCATTAATGAGATGATTCAAGACAATTCCTATAGATCTGTGATGGAAAAAGAGTCACCCACATCCAGAGAGAGGAATACAGAAACTGAATGTGGATCACAGTATAGTATTTTCATTTTTTTTTTTTTTTTTTTTGGTTGTTGTTTGCTTTTTTTTTTTTCCCTTCTCCTTTTTTCCCCTTTTGATTTGATTTTCCTTGCATTAAATGATAAATGTAGAAATATGTTTAGAATAATTGCACATGTTTAATCTATATTGGATTACTTGTTGTCTAGAGGAGAGGGAAGTGAAGAGGGAGGAAGAAAATTTTGGAACACAAGGTTTTGTAGGAGTAAATGTTGAAAATTATCTTTGTATGTATTTTGAAAAACAAAAAGCTATTATTTTTTAAAAAAAGAGAAATTATAGTTTAAAAAGGAGGTAAAACTGACCAGAGTATCTAGAAATAAATTTTAAAATTTATTTGAATTATCAGTATCTTGTTTGAAAGGTACATCATATCGCTTCATATTAGAGAATCAACAATACCACAAATGTTTTTATAACTTTCATTAAAGAATCTAGTCAATTCTTTTATAATATAACCCCAAAAGAACAAGTGTACACACATTAAAAGCTCTAGATAAATTGTGACTGGAAAATTATAGAAAACTTTTATTTTAAATAAAGTTTTCTATATCCAAGTATAGCTAAATGGAAATGGAAAAGGGGCACACCTGTAAAGAATAAAATACCTGCCATAAGTGGACAGTAGTCATAATGACAATTAGCCTCGGGGGTATAAGGCTAAGTTCTGTTCCCATTCAGTTACCTCTAATATTTATAATCAATTAGGTTCCACACTGGGCTTGCATACTGTAATGAGAATTGGGTTATTTAGGTGAGACAAAAATCTAGTCTAGAAATTTAAATAAGGCAGTGCCCCAATAAGCTTTTATTGAATGAATGCACTTATAAAAAAGAGAAAAATTTGTGGGTATTGCTATACCTTTAGAGACATGACAATTACAAGAATTTAGATGATAATATCTTCTCAGCGTATCCACTATTTTGAGAAATCTCAGAAGATACTGTTAGGGAATATGAGAGGGCTTTAGAAGGCAACAGTTATATGAAATAAATTATTTGCTTTTTAGAAAAACAGATTTAAATGCCCATCTTAGCATCAAAATAGACCCTGAGCCCAAAAGACTTGGGTTGAGGTTGGATTCCCTAAAGTTCTGAAGCAAAACATACAAAATTGGATCCTTCTAAGAAATGGTTCTATTTATGCTACAAAATGCAGTCCAAAAAGATCAGTCTTTGTAAGCAAGTCAAAAGACAATCCAATTATAATTCTTCAGTTTTCTGCTGAACACTAAATAAAACTAAATTCTCCATTCCATACCAGACTGAAGAAGTTAACAAATGTTAAGGTCTTATTCGTAAGTTATAAATCTTAATCATAATCACAAAGTCTCTCATAGTAGAAGAGGAAAAACTAATTTTTGCTTATGAATCCGGATGAATACTATCAACCCATAGCACATTCTTTTGCACATTTTAAAAGGTGAGATGGAGAAAAGGACTGCATTTTCATATTAAGAAAATGCTGTCCTCTTCACAATACGCTGTGACAATACATGTGGTAGAGTCAATCTAAGAAAGAGTCCCTATGATACAGCAGGGAATGTTTCAAAAATAGGAAATATTTGTGATTTTTTTTTCCCAGAGCCATGGGAAATTATATAAAAATTAACAAAACAGAACAACTAGTTCTAAATTTTCTTATTAATATGCAATTGCTAAAACTTCTAAATATTTATTATGAACACTTACGTCTTCTGCTTTTGAGCCTTGTTCCTGTAAAGATTTCTGTAATTCTTCAACTTGTGACTGTACTTCTAGAAGTCTTTGATTCACCAGTCTAGAAATAAACAAACACCTTATTTTGGGGATTCAGGATAACTTATGCCTTTTTTTAATGATCCAATGTTGGACAGAGGAGATAGTAAGGCACACAAAAATACCCTTTTATGTTGTTGATGGGGATAGACTATAGATCATAAAAAAGTCTCACAAATTATAATAATTGAAAATACACAAAATGTTTTTCTCATAAGAACTTTTTATCAAGTAAAGTGCAAAAATAATTAACGTGATTTAGTATGAAAAAATGGAGACCCAGAAAGGTACAGATGAAATGTCTTGCTCCAAATTGTATATAAAGTATGTCAGAGGGCTATTCAAACTCATTCCCTCACTGCTTCCAATTCAAGTGTGTTCTTTAAAGTACAATAAAGCAAAAATGTAGGTTTAAAACTTACAAAGGCATTGTTTAATGGATAGCTGAGTTGGAACATCTTTACAAGTAAACTTAAAAACAAATCCAAAAGAAAGAATAAAAGTAAGCGTAACCCAAAGAATAAAGCACCAAAAATAAAGATGGATAATTTTGATTACATGAAGCAAAAAATAAAATCAATGCAACCAAAATTAGGAAGATAGCAGATAACTGGGGGAAAAAAACTTTATAGCAAATTTATCTGAGGTCTCATTTCTAAGGTATACTGAAAAGTTACTCAAAGAATAAGCCTTTTCCCAACTAATAAATGGTCAAAAGTTATAAATGGGTAATTCTTAAGAGAACAAGTTCAAGCTATCAATATTAATATGGTAAGATTATTCAAGTGACTAATAATTGGAGAAATGAAAATATCTTCTGAAGTTCTACCTCACACCTATATGATGACAAAGCTGACAAAAGGAAAATGATAAATGTTGAAGGACTATGGGAAAATCAGATACATGAATACTGTTTGTGGAGTGATTCTGGAAGGCAATTTGGAAATAGTTACTAAAAGTTACTAAGCTTTGACTGACATATAACTAGGTCGAAATCCCAAAGTAATCAAAGGAAAGGTAAAAGGATTCATATTTCATAGAAATTGGGAAAGATTTGTAAGAATCAATACAGAAGAAACTGAGTAGAAACAGACTAATTTATATAACAATAATGTAAAAACATTGAGGGGCTTAAGAACTTTTATCAACTCAATGATTAACCATGACTCCACAGGAACCATGATGAAATACACTCCCGACAGAGAATGATGTCCTCAGGGGACATCATTTTTTGGACACAGTGAATATAGGAATTTGTTTGGTGACTGCACATGTTACAATGGGTTTCTTTATCTTTTTCTTTCTTAATGGAGAATGGGATGGGAATAGGGAAGAACTAGTAAGAGGGAGAAAATGGGCTTCTTTTAAGTGAAAGAAATAAAATTTAATTTAAAAAATTTTAAGCAAAATATCCTCTACCATAAAAAGGAAAGGTGTTTTTCAAGCATATTGGAAAATATAAAATGTCTTATTATGAATAATCTATTTATCCCTCTCCCACAATCCCCCATCTGAAAAAGAAAAGAGTAAGTTGAAGATTCTAGTATTTCTATCATTAGGAATAGAATAAAGTCAATAATAAAGTCAAATTAGCCTGGGGGGGAAAAAAGGGACATTGTTTAACAACCTAGCAAAAACCCGTCAAAGTGACCCAGGGGTAAAAGATTTTGGAATTCAATAATTTATTAATTGCTTATATTTAATCAGTAAGAATAAAAATGAGAGAAATAGGATGGTTCAGATATTGCTACAATGTGACTAACAAGGAAGCATATAGAATAAATTCATAAAAAATGTGAACAGGCACTTTCTTTAGCCTACTGTACTTAACCTACATTGCTTAAAATCGTTTACGTTCTTATTGAAGGGAAGAGGTGAGGGAGGAAGAGGGAGAAAAATTGGAACTAAATTTTTTAAAAAAGAATATTAAAAATTGTTTTTATGTGTAATTAAAAAAAAACTGAAAATAAGACAAGTCTACAAAAGGTCATGGAAAAGTTTAAGGCACTCTGAAGAAGAAACAATACTTGCTTCATCTCTAAAAATTTAAATACTGGATTTCAAACTAATCATGTTCATATAATAGGAATTACTTAAGTAATTAATACTATTAATATCTTCCTACCTGTTTTCTGTCTCTAGTTCATTCTTACGTAGATTTGCATCATCAAGCAGACTCTGCAGCAATGCAATCCGTTCATTGTCAGAACCCTCTTGATTAAGTTTTAACATCTTATTTTCATGCTGAAGACGAATAAGTTTCTCCCTGGATAAGTTAAAAAAAAATTTGAAATGCATTAAGTGTTTAATACAATTATTAAAAATATTCAATATATAGCCATGTATTCAAAGCAAAGACTGGATTTCAACTAAATGGAAAAAGGATTATTACTGAAGACACTGGCTATGAGATCAAGGTGTTTAAACCATTTTTGTTTACCACTTTCTGAATTTTTCTAATGAATGGATCTTCTTTCATTTCAGATTTAGACACTTGGATCTTAGATATGTTAACATAATTAATTCTTTGAAAAATTTTATACTAAGTGCCTACTGAATAAAAGACTGGGAAAAGTACTGTGCTAGATCTTATAGGCTCTGTGACACAAATCTGTTTCAGTTTCCTCATCTGTAAAATGGGAATAACATCAGCCATTGGTTGCTGTAGGATCAAATGAGATAATAATAGTAAAGTATTTTAGCAAAGTGTCTGGCACATAATGTGTGCTATATAAATATTAGCTATAATTACTTCCAGTAAATAGAATAATTACCTTAAATATGTAAAATATGTTTTCACTGATGAGAGGAAAAAATATTTTTCTTTTATTCCCTCATAATACTTTTTGTATTTTTACATGTTCAAAAGTTTCTCCATGATATTTTTTAAAATTATAATTTTAAAAGGACATAGCTACTTACTCCAATTTAATAAACCACAGAGTGCCTCTACAAAAATAAAATAAGAGAGTTCTTCCCTTCCAGAAGCTTAGAGGCTGATGGGGAGAAGAGATATATACCCAAAACTACGATAAAGTCAATGGGCCATAGCATATAGATGTAGATGGGACCTAGAAATTATAGTGTAGAGAGGAAGTAGGAACCATAATCATTTCAAAACATCTTGATTTACTAATAATGCAGAAATCCTTTAATTGCTTAGTGGCCTCAAAGAGAAAATCTTCAATTTTTACTAAAAGAGGAATAAAATATAACAAACTACGCAAAGACAAGATGAAGCAAATGGTCCGATTCATTACTGTAACAACTATTTGTTGTCCTTAGATAAGAGACATTTGAAATTTTGTCTAAATGGACTTATCGTAAAAATATTTGGTCATCTCCCTGTGTCTTTTACCCTTGAACACAATTAAGTTGTGTTTTTATTATGATAATAAATTGTGACAGTTTCTAAATAGTTCTCTTTTCTCCTTTGAATTATTCCTCCTTTCTCTACTTTTCTCCCTGTCTATGAAAGTCTATATCTAATCTAAATTACCACAAAATACTGCTGCCTGGCTGTTATACTCTGAGTGACCCTGAAAAATGATAAAAAACTAAATAGGTCCCCTAGGAAACTAAAGCTTCTATTAGAAAGCAGTCTCCCTTAGCAAGCTAATGAATTTCTTTGCTTTCAATTTGGTTTCTTATTGTTGACCCATATTCACTGGATTTCTTCTGGCAGTAAAGCAGTAAATCTTTCCTAAATCTTTATGAAGTCCTTTCTTAGGGTTAAGAGAAATAGAAACCATCCTATATACCCGAAGTATTTGCAGCAGCACTTTTTGTAGTACTGAGGAACTAGAAACAAAGTAGATGCTCAATAATTAGATTTCAACATATATCTCCCATACTTCATTAAAGAGATAGAAAACTACCAATGTAGAAGTTCATATTTCAGAATTATTGAAAATAAGAAAAATATTCCTACTTTTTGTCTCTAAAAAAGTCACTAAATTTTTAAGTGCTAACCATGCCTCAGGTAATACCTACAAGGGTAAGAACTTAAACCTGAGCTGTTTTCTTTTTTTCTTTGTTCCTGAGGAGATAAGAGGGATAGAAAGTATATCGTGAGAAATTTAGGTGATGAATAAAAGAAATAATTCACTTGTACCCTTACTCTCTAAGGTCCCAGAGCTGTGAGATGCAGATTGTAAGTTCATTAATGATAAGAAATTAACTAAAGGATCTTCCCATCCTTGTTTTAATTTGTCATGATGACCAAGCCCAATGTGGCAGAGATCACAACTACATGGAAAGTATCCCATGTATGTTTGGACCAATCACTTGTCTAACAGGAGTAGGACCATCTTATGATCATTTAGATCATTGACTGTGACAGCTTGCACCATTTTCTTGTCCTGAACCTAAGAACCCTGTCCATCTTGTGTGGAATTATTTCTTGCTTCACCTAACTTTTGACCCTGCTGATGTTATTTTGCTTATTTAATGAAAGTGCTTTGTATTGACTAGATATGTTCAGCCTTATAAAAATAGGGTCCTAAAAGGAAGAGGCATTATAGATCATTAGGAAGATCTGAGGTCCACTTCATTGAACCATAACTCAGAGCTCTGTGTCAGTCTCTTTTAATATAGTTGGGATAATTTTAATCCCCACATTAGTTAAATAAATAAATAATAAAAAAATTTTTTTAAAAATCAATTTTCAGGAGAAATCAACTGAAGAATTGAAGTCAAGGAAGATTCAAGGAAGAAGAAATAACTTCTACCTGAGGGTTATCAGGGAAACAGCTAGTACTCAAGTTAAGGCTCAATGAAAAAGAAAGTTGTCAATAAGAAGGGTTCCTTTCACATATGGGAGATGGCATGTGTCAAAATACTCTGCATAGGGTAACTACAAACCATTATAGTATACTTACTTTATTTCAGGTGTAACAATCTCTGCTGCCAGACTGTCTGAAGACTCTTGACTTCCCAGAGGCATTAACCCTATACAATAAAAACGATACATATGATGAAACAGAGTAGTTAGAAAAAAAGATGACTTTTTTCCTTTATTTAGGTTTTTCCGTCCTCCTTCCTGGATAAAAAGCCCTTCTCCATGTGCACAGCTAAAAGCCAAAGTCTTTTATGTTTGGTTCATCATAATAATCATTATAAGTTTTTTGGTGGGAAGAAGAAGAGTTACTTGAGAAGTGAAAGTTGTGGTCTTTCTTGTTCATAAAAGTTAGTAGCATTTAAGATGTAAAAACTCTTATGAATATGAAACATGAAGATCAAACTGTGGAAGAACATTTCCTTATGTATTTTTTATATTTTTCTAAATAAATCAACTATTGGGATCTTGTTTCAGATATTTGATATAGATAGAATTAGTTTTTCAGAGAACAATTTTTGAAAGGCGCACCAAAACAAACATTCCAAGCATTTTCTCAACCTCTTTCTCAAAGTTAGTCTGCATTTGTCCCATGAGTATAAATTCCCTTTGGGAGGCCAAGTGGAAGAAAAATTAACAATGCAGAACATAATGAAGTAAAACATTATAGGAAGGTAAGCTGTATGCAGGAGGAAATGGAAGGGATACACAATCTCAAGCGTACAACTAACAAAGAGACCAGATACTTGACTATGACACAGTGAATTATTGATCAAATTTCCTAATTTATTTCTATAATATAATGATGAAAATAAAACTAAATTTTCACAATTTTTAATACTTTGCAAAAAATAAAATCCCATTTTATTAACATGAGCTAAAAATATCTTCCTATTAAGAAAGCCATTCATATAATGTTTATATAAAATGTTGATATGAGATGAAAGTTAAATCTTCTACTTTTACAGGGTTTCATGCTCTAATAAGTAGTGGAAAATTGTTGAAAAGATTTTTGTGAAGTCACTTAACAAATGTTACTCTATCTATTTAACGTTTCCTATAAGAATACTACTAGATTACATTTAAAAAACCAGATTCAGCAACTATGCTCATAACTCAGGAGCTCTAGCCTTAAGCTTTCAAATCTTTGTTTTGTTTAAAATAGTTCAACAATTCCTTGAATGGACTAACTTTCCCCCTCTAGTAAAGGAAAAATCTTTAAATAATAAGAATCAAGAGTTCTTGATTTTTTTTGTGTTATAGATGCTTTTGAGAAGTATGTAAAAATATTCTCTTTACATACTGAGAAGAAGTATGTAAAATATATAGGATTATAAAGGAAATCAAATATTGAAAACATGTAAAATTTCTTCTATCCAAGGTTCACTGAAGTCCATGAAATTTATCTATTGACTTCTAAGGAGACCTAAGAACTACTTTAAACAAGTTTTCCTATATAAAAAAATTATTTCAATTAAATTTTAGTTAAAAGAAAATTTAAAGAAAACATTTTGCTTATACTTGCACTACAGAACTTAAAGTTTAATATTGTTTTCAACTCAAGGTATTTAGGGTTGGCTACCTTGTGTAGTAAGCTGTCCTTCTTGAGCCTGTACACATCTAAGTTCTTCAATAGTTTCTTTAAGAGAATCCCGTTCAGTTCTTAATCTCTACAGAAACAAAAAACAAGAAAGATTAAACTTAGATTAATTAATTAAAAATAAAATGTAAAAATCCAGGTATCAAGAGTTATTTTTATTGGTCCACTGTATTTGCCTTCAGAAATACCATACTTTAATGTTTGAAGTAATATTAACATTACTAAATTGTATTCAGAAGAATAGTTATTGGGAACTCATGTACTTTTAATGTAATACAAACACATTTTCACAGTCCATTTAAAAACTGATCCCTAAGACTTTAAAAAATAGAACAAAACTTCTAAATGGACAGTCACAAATGAACAAATATTACCACAGGATTATAGATTAAGAGCTAAGAGGAACTTTAAATACTGTCTAATCCAAGCCCTCCATTTTCTCACTATGATTGAAACAGAATTTAAAATGAGGTCCTTTAAACACTGAGCTAAGTCTTTTCCTATTACATGGTATTCAGTCAGTGCCTGTTTTATGCAGAGCCCTGTTTATAAATAAGGCCTAGTTTCTACTTTTACAAAGCTTACTTCAGCAGATGGAGAAGATACAAACATAGATGACACAACATTAAATTATTGTTGTATAGAAGCTGAAAAAGTTTACTGTGTGAGGTCAGAACAGAGAGGTTGTTGAGAGAAAGGCTTTGGAGCAAACAACCTTTAGGCAGGGCTTTTATTAAAGGATGGTGTCATGCAGTGAGTAGGTAAAGTGGGAGGGGGAAAAGAGTTCTGAACAAAACAGCAACTCACTGAGGTGATACTGCACAAGATACCAATTTGGTAGCAGTGTTGTCCATATATATAGTTTCTTACATTTTTTAGGAAACATTAAAGCTTGATCTGAAATTTTCAATTAATTTGATTTGTTTTTTAAACATAAATTTTATAATATAAATTTCACAAAGCACTGTGCTATGTTGAGGTATATCAATACTCATCATTTTCTTTATTCATATTATATCTCTACAGCCTACAGATGGCTCTAAAGAGACTTCCCCCCCCTTTTTCATTCTGATATTTTGGGGTTTACTGGCTAGTTTTCTTTCTTAAGGATCAGGCCTTAAACCAAAACCAATCTGATTCTAATTGGCCAACAATAGGTCCTAGGCCAAGCTCTATGTGCTTAAAGTTTTTTAAGGGGGGGGTGAGGTGAAAGAAGATTTTTTGCCTCAATTATTACTTAGCTTTAAGCACTGAATTGGTACGCATCAGTCAAACTGAGACTAATTGAAGACCTCAGCTTAAAAAGCCCAAAGTCTCCCACTGCATCCAGGGTCATCTCCAGTCCTCTTGATCTTTATGTGGCCACTGGACCCATATGGCTCTAGAGGGGAAAGTGAGACAGGTGACCTTGCACAGCCCTCTCTCACTGAAATCTAATTTACTGGCATGTTATAGCATCACTTCCCTGATGTTATGGTCCTCTTTGAAAACAAAGGACAAATAATAATAAGAAAAAACTATACTTCTATCTCTATCACTTCTTAAATTAAAATATCCCCTCCTCCCTATCACTTATATGTGTTATGTTATTATGCTAAGCTATCACATGCTGGGACTATCTAGCTTTTGTATTGTTATTGATAGCACTTAGCATATAGTTCACTATGGTACAATGTTTTTTCATTCATTCATTAAATCTGAAGAAATAAGAATTACAACTCTTCAATCCATGGGCAAGAGTTTTTATAAAGTTGAATGAACTGACATAATAGTCTTTTGATATTGCTAATGTCAAAGCAATTATAATAATGATTTATGGAATGCTTAGATACAATATTTCAGTAACTTTGATTCTTTTATAAATAATGAGTTATAAGTGCCGCTCTTGAATGTAATTTTAGTTACATTTATAAATAAGAAATAAGTCTGAAACCAAAAAGTCAAAATAAGTTTCTCACTGGTCCTTATTTTATTGTTGTTCTAACACTTAAGGAAAAATAAAACCCTGTTTTCTTTTTGGTTGGAATTAGTTTTTATAAGAAAAAAAAAAAAATTGGACCCTAAAGTCTTTTAAACAAGCAAATTTCTTAGTGTTTTTAATGTTTAAAATAAGAAATGACAAAAGTTAAGATATCTTAAAGTACTATATCAATTTGTAAGATATTGTAATCAATAACTTGTTTGACAACATTTTTAATGCTTGGTAGCATGGTCCATATAAGTGAAAATTAATATTGGAAACATTTTCCCTCCCTGATTTAACAAATGTTTTTGTTATTGTGGCTCCTTATCACTTTGCTCACTTTGATGTCAATTGTTCTGGCCTTTTATTTCTAGTCAACAGTTCCTAGATAAAATTAGCAAAAATTGCTATGAATTAAAAGCAAGAGAATTTTATTACTTTTTACGTTAGAAATCAGCATTAGGCCTGGGAAAATGCCAATGCAGATAGAAGTTTAGAAGAAACTGTAGAAAGGAAAAAAGGCATTTTCATAATGAGGAAAAATAATCATAGTAGAGCTGATGAGGTATGGGGGTGCAGAAGCATCAAATCTCCAAATACATGGGATCTTAGGACTCTCCTGTGCCAAATATATTGGTGTTTAAGGCCAAGGTGTCTCAAAAGAATTTGTAGCCTCAAACCATTGCCAAATCAAGAAGCCATGGTTTCCTTCTAAATCACTATTGATTAGAGAAATGCGAATTAAGACAATTCCATACCTCAGATTGGCTAAGATGACAGGAAAAGATGATAAGTGCTCAAAGGGATATAGGAAAGCTGGGACACGAATACATTGTTGGTAGAGCTGTGAACTGACACAATCATTCTGGAGAGCAATTTGGAACTATGCCCCAAAGGCTAGTGAACTAAACTTTTTGATCCAGTAGTGATTCTACTGGATCTGTAACCCAAAGAGATCCTAAAAAAAGGAAAAGAACCCATATGTGCAAAAATGTTTGTACCAGCCTTTTTTTGTAGTGACAAGGAATTGAAAACTGAAAACTGAGTGAATGCCCATCAGTTGGGGAATGGCTGAAAATAAATTATAGTATATGAATGTTATGGAATATTATTGTTCTATAAGAAATGATAAGCAGGCTGGTTTCAGAAAACTCTGGAGAGAATTACATGATGCTAAGTGAAGTGAGTAGAACCAGGAGAACATTGTACACAGCAAAAAGATTATGGATGATCAATTGTGATGAACTTGACTCTTTTCAACGATGAGGTTGGGGTTCCAAACTGGTATTGTGAGATGTCACAAAAAAATTTTTAGACTTGAACCCATCTCCAAGTCAAGAGGCAAAATTTATTATAATTGTAACGCCAACTGAAGCGGGCTGTTCCAAAAGGATTTAGCAGAGAACCAAGAGCAAGAAGATAAATTTATAGAATAAGTTAGAGAGACTATAGCTTCATATTACTTATTTGCTAGTTTTAAAGCTTACAGGTAGGTGAGTAGTCTATTCACTATTCACTATTCACTATTCAGGAACTTAGCTATCACTGACCAACAAATTGTTTATCTGACAGTCAACAATATTTATAGGACTATACTATTATTCCTAAGGCCAGGAGGCTTTAGAATCATTGACAGATTGTTAAAACAATAGCACTCCTAAGGTCAGGGAGCCTCAGAATTACTGTTATAGTTTCCCTAGAAATTTTCCCTTCACTCCATCAGCAAGAGTCATATGTATCCAGAGAAAGGATTATAGAGACTGAATGTAGATCACAACATAGTATTTTTACTTTTTTTTTTGTTTTTTTGCTTCCTCCCTCCTCCCCTGACCTATTTTTCTTGTGCAGCATAGTAAGTAAATGTGGAAATATGTTTAGAAGAATTATGAGTGTTTAACCTATATTGGATTACTTGCCTTTTGGGGGATGGGGGAATCTGGAGCACAAGGTTTTTCGAGGGAGAATGAACTTGCTGTCATAAAGCAGGCAGTTCTTAATGAACCTTCAATAAGATAGGCTAAATTTCTAAAGTTAAAAAAAGGGGCAACTGAATAAAGACTCACTTAAGGAGAGATAATCCTTTCAGCTTTTCTTAGCTTGCCACTGGGAGTAGCCTGAATTCTCCACAGTTTACAATATTTTAGGCCCTCTCCAATTAATGTCTCTCCACATGACCTATCCAGCTACTAAGGACCTGGGGTCAGAGAGAAATAAGATGAGAAGAAAAGGAGAAAAACTGAGTTTAGTTTATTTCATCTGTAGAATAGAAGAGCAATTTGTTGAGGGCTTGAGCTAATATATGAGAGAAAGAAATCTTCTGGACATGATTTTAAGAGCCTCAAGTGAGAAAACATGGGGAGATTCCCAATTAAATTAATTTTATTATTCAAGGGATTCTTGATCAAGTTTATCAGAAAATTTCCTATAAATGATCTTAATTTTTCAGAGGTAAGTAAATAGAAAGAAATGAAAATTAAACATAAAAAAATAAAATCATCAATAGATTTTGAAAGTAAAAACAATATGCTTCTTTAAGTGATAAAATAAAATTATATACTCTATTAGAAATGTTTTTCTTATCATCTGTTCTGTTACCATTATCCCATTTCTCCAAACCTGGAGCTATTATAGAGAATCCATGGTCCAGTTCCTGATTTGAAACTCCTGATTAGGGAATAGGCCAGTACAAACTACAAATGTTAGCCAGCCCCAAGACCAAGCTTTGGTTCACATCCTATCAAGTCTTATATCCAGGTTATCTGGCTCTATACAACAACTATGCAAAAACCATAGCCCTGCCCATTTCTTGCTCCAGGCACAGCAACCAAACAATTAATACCTTTGGGAAAAAGGACTGACCTATGAAATATGATATACCCATAACTCCCTAGGGAAACACACACACACACACACACACACACACACACACACACACACTGTGGTCTTCCCCCATTAGGATTCTTGAGGACAGGAACTTTTTCATACTTTTATATGTGTATCCCAAGTCTTAGCATAGTAAATTGCACATTATAAATGTTTAATATTTTTAATTCATTAAATGAATGTGGCTTCAGGCCCCTTTAACAAACTTAAAAATTATGGAGGTGGAGCAGCTAGATGACACAGTAGATACAGCACTGACTCTGGAGTCAGGAGGACCTGAGTTAAAATCCTGCATCAGACCCTTACTAGCTGTGTGACCCTGGGCCAATTCACTTTACTCTGATTGCCTCCAAACAAAACAATAAAACAAAAAATAAAATATAAACTTCAAATAACTGAGGACCTTGAAAGAGCTTGTTTATAAGCTATGCCTGTCAATACCTACTTTCATTAAAAACCAAAACTAATATTAGAAAAAATCTATTAAATGTTAACATACACAAAAAGTGAGAAGAGTTGTACAAGTCTTACATATTTTCCCACATTTCTTTAAGTTCTGGCTTAATAGATGCTAATTTCTTGTATGTGCTTCTGCATCCAATTTTTTGCAATGTTGTTTTGCTTGAAATACATTAGAAAATCAGGCCTCACAGAGAAATGCAGTTGGAAAAGAGAGGAGTATTATAATAATAATAAAAAAAGAATTTCTTATCATAAATATTGAAATACTTTTGACTTACCTTATGTCTGGGACTCTTTGGGGTTTTTGGACTATACTTTGAGAATGGCTGCTTTAGACTAAGATTAAAAACAATGACCTGACAGGTTAGTCCCAGAGAAGTGGTTTGCCTGGGATCATATAATTAAGTGACAAAGGCAGAATTCAATCTAGATATTCCTGATTCCAACTTCACATTCTAATCATCATGCCAAGTTGCTTCAATTTATAAGAATAATCACAATTTTTACTCACGTCCTTTTCTTTTTGAAGACTGTCCACTTTTTCTTTCAGTCGTTTATATTCAAAATCTAATTTATCTGCTTTCTTTGATTCTTCAGATAATCTATTTTGTAGTTCTACTACCTGTTACAGAAATAGGATGTTATTAATAATAACAATAAAAATTATTTAAAAAGAGAACTATACATACACATATCTTTTTAAATATTATTTCTCAATCAAATGTGTACAGAGAGTCTGATTTAAACGAAATGCATTGGAGAAATAGGTCAACATAATTATTTTCTCTAAGAGACCCTTTAGGAAGCTTTATTTATTGTTCTAATTATATTTTCAATAATGGTTCACTTTTCATAATGCTTTGAGGCTTACAAAACTTTCCTTAAAAATACCTTGCTGGGGCAGCTAGGTGGCGTAGTGGATAGAGCACCAGCCCTGAATTCAGGAGGATCCGAGTTCAAATGTGATCTCAGACACTTAACACTTCCTAGCTGTGTGACCCTGGGCAAGTCACTTAACCCCAGCCTCATTTAAAAAAAAAAAAAAAAAAAACAAAACCTTGCTGACTTAGGTGGTGGCATATAATATTATTACTATTTTAAAAATGATAAAACTGAAGCTCAGAGAGGCTTGCTGTTGTGTTGCACATGTAGTATGTGATTATGGGCAAATTAATATTGATCCACAGGGAAATTAATCAATCAATATTTCCTTTCCAGAAACAATAGTACTTAACCCAATTCCCAAGCCATTCCCTAAAATGGGAATAACATTATAAGGCCCAAATAAGAATGTTTGCAAAATGCTTTGTGAACAATGAACCATTAAAAGGATGTCAATTAATCAATTGATCTTTGAGTACTTACTGTGCTGGGTGCTGAGGATATAAATATAATCAATTAAATAAGTCTTGCTCAAAAGGAGCTGCAGTCTAATGGGTGGGACAACAAGGAAATATATAAGCTTTTAGAGATTAAATATAAATATATAGAATTGTCATTATTAGTACACTATGTTGCCTGAAACTTAAATGAATAATGAAGCTGAAAAACTGGATTTAATCTACCTAATGCCTCACAGACAGCTAACCAGCACAAGGTAATAGAAGAGGTCTGGGTGTAAGAATTTACTGGGCAGATTCAATTTTACCTAATAACCAGAATTTTTAAAAAATCTATCCAATATAGAGCCATGCAAATGAGCACTAGAATTAAATCAGGTAAAACACATTTAAAAAAAATTATTATAGCTTTTTATTTACAAGATATATGCATGGGTAATTTTACAGCACTGACAATTGCCAAGCCTTTTGTTCCAATTTTTCCCCTCCTTCCCCCCACCCCTCTCCCCTAGATGGCAGGTTGACCAATACATGTTACCTATGTTAAAGTATAAATTAAATACAATATATGTATTCAATATATGTGTCCAAACAGTTGTTTTGCTGTACAAAAAGAATCGGACTTTGAAATAGCATATAATTAGCCTGTGAAGGAAATCAAAAATGCAGGGGGACAAAAATAGAGGTATTGGGAATTCTATGTAGTGGTTGATAGTCATCTCCTAGAGGACAACACATTTTTAAAAAATTTAGAAGAAATGTCTTGAAAATGGGCACTGTGATAAAATAGCAAATTTAACCAATATAAAAGAATAACCTCTCACCTGTCTCTTATATGTTTCAAGCTGACTGCGAGCTGCGTTGGCTTTCCTTAACTCCTCCTCTAGACTTACAGTGTTCTGCATGTACATTGTGTTCTTCTCCTCTAAGAGTTTCACCTGACGCCTCAAATCACCAAGATCTTCTAGTTTCTTTTTATATGATTCTACTTGGCCTTCAAGTTTAGCCACTTTATCAGAAGAATGCCTGGTGAAATTGGGAATTAAAAAAAATCAGATATATGTTAATCTTTCCCTTATCTGAACCACCCAGAATCTTGATTACAGAATTTCAGACTTGGAAAGGGCTCTCAGTGATCTCAGGTTTTCAGAACTTGAAAAATAATCCCCTCCAAGATAAATACACCCATAAGTAGTTATTTAGCCTTTGCTTGGAATCCTCCCCCCCCTCCAGTGTGAAAAACATGCTCCTTCATTAGGGAGCCCACCTCAGTTTTACTCAGTACTAGGAAGGTTCTCTTTTTATGGAAGATAAATATGTGCCTTTTACAATTTCCACTCACTGGTCATAGTGTTGTCCTCTTAATAAGATACTATTTCATGTTACAGCTAGATAGCTAAAGTTAACAGGCCTCCTAGAAGCACTTCCTATCCTGGCTAAACATCTTCAGTTACTCCATCATACATAATAGACTAAAAAACTTTCAACATTGGCATCCGTCTCTTGGACGCTCTATGATTTATCAATGGCCTTCTTAGAACGTAGATAATGGAAGACACATTCCCAGAGCTGATGAAGCCAAGAGAGGGGACACAGGCATTATCACCTTTCACTTTTGAAATTAAAGTTAAACGGAGGCACAAAGTTCTAAGCACAGTAACTTATTGGCAAGGCTAAAAATGACTAATATAAGAGGTCTTTTGACCCTTCATTGTGTCATAACACTATAAAGTAAGGTTTACTAGCCTTCCTATAATTTTAGGAAGGAGGAAGGACAAGAGAACAGACTGGGGAAGCATAAAGTACTGACTGGTTACAAAGTCTGAAGTACCATAAATGATGTATAACAACATGACTGGATGTAGGTCAGGAAGGCCGGACTAGCATTAATACTCCTTCCATTTTGTGGCTCTGGCAAGCTCATTGGCGATGTCCACCTGTACTGTTAGCTGCAGTGATAACAATGAAGACCTTCTTGAAGGATGGCAAGCACTGAAGAGAGAACATTCTGCCTGATGCCGATCTGCATCTTGTAAGGATTTTTAGTGAGGTAGCAGATCTCCTTAAATTGCTATATATCTATAAATATAGTCTTTGAATTCTGAACTTAACTCAGAAATAAGAAATATGGCTTAAGCAATTTTACAACATATTGAAGATGATAGAGAATAGAATAAACTACAAAATAGAAAATTGATTTGATTTTCTCTTTATTCTGGGGTTTTATACACATCTCAATGCAGTCTAAGGTTTTATAAACTTTCTTTTTCTTGGCTATCATACCAAGTTTAATTCCAAAATGCTGTGATTACTTTCTAAGTGTTTTAGATGTGTCTCTTTACTTCTATACAAAATCTAGGGAACTGTCAAATGCTTTTTTATTTCCCCAGGCCAGATCCAAATCTAGAATGCTCCCCAACAATGAGTATTTATAAAGTCAACGAATAAACCTTGATAATTGGGCAAGATCCCAACTGACTAAAAGATTTTAAGTTTCAAACGGGATTGAAAAATGCTGCTTACCGAAGAACATCTATTTCATCTTTTAAAGACTGAGCTTCATCTGCCAAAGTGGTTAGTTCTTCATTTTGTTGCCGGAGTTCAGAGATTTCTTTGTCCAATTCTTCACAGCGTATTCGATAATCATCTTTGGCTGCTTCTAGTCTGGAAATCAAGACAAAATAAACACTATTTACTACACAAATTTCTTTTGATCATATTAGAAAACTATAATTTAATTCAACATTTACTAAGCATGAAATGAAGGAAAAAAAATATCCTCCCTCAGATCTCTCCCTGCTAGAGTATGTTAATGATGGTTAATGATGACATTCTTATTCCTTCACCTGAAAAGAGATGCCACTGAAACAAAAAGGATTTAGACCAGTGAAAATAAATTATTGCTCTCAAATACCAGAATATATATGTTTAAAAGTTAGATGTTTAACAATATTTTATTTATTTATTTCAAAACTTTAATTTATTTGTAACAGAAATTGTCCTTAAGAAAAATATAAAGATATGTTTTATCTTCAAATTGTTCCCTTTAAGTTACATGAAGATAATGCAATATTTTAACTACTGAGTCATAATGTAACTGATAGAATCAAAATTATGAAATCAGAGTACCACTATAACATACATGTTTTTTTTTTTTTTCCACTCACAATTTTTTTTATTTGATTCCAGGTATGCAGGATATAAAATAGGCATACAAATCAATGAACCATAAATAAATTTATTTTAAAGCAATTCTTTGCTATAAATATAATTTTCTACCCTTTATAAAAGATGAAATCAAATTAGAATACTAATGATATTTGTGTTTTGTCTAAATAATTAAATCTTGGTGGAATATTTGATAGTTTTTTTTTGTTTGGGTTTTTTTTTTTTTTTTTTTTTACTGTTGACCAATTTTCGGGGACCACCATATTCAATTAAGTGACTCTATATGGAGTCATGACCCCATGGGTTAAGAACTTTTTTTTTTTGTTTTAATTTTTATTTTATTTTATAATTATAACATTTTTTGACAGTACATATGCATGGGTAATTTTTTACAACATTATCCCTTGCACTTACTTCTATTCAGATTTTTTCCCTTCCTCCCCCTCCCCCCTCCCCCAGATGGCAAGCACTCTTATATATGTTAAATATATTACAGTATATTCTAGATACAGTATATGTGTGTAGAACCGAATTTTTTTTGTTGCACAGGAAGAATTGGATTCAGAAGGTAAAAATAACCGTTTACATTCATTTCCCAAACATACATGTTTAAGGGCATTCTAGAATTAGGATTCAGGTGTCTAAGGATGAATCCAAAGGGCATATATATTTATAAAGAACAGTATATATTAACAAAAAATATAGATACCTAGTGCAAAGAAAATATTTCCTTTCTTTTAACACTCTGGACTTCACCACTGGCTGCCTTCTAATCTTGATACATCTCTATCATGATGGTACCCTTCTCTCACTGGTTAGTCTTTTTCCTGAATCTCCATTCTGGATATGGGTCCCAAACTGGTCATGTTTCATTTCCCTTCAGGGTGCTTATGATTCTCTAGCCCATACTTTGTCTTCTTCCTCTCCAGTTTTTCAGTGTCCTTTTATGTATATTCTTCCCCCTTTAGAATGTAAGCTCCTTGAGAGCAGGGACAATTTTTCATTTTGCTTATATTTGTAACACTAGCACTTATAGTTTACTATATGTCTAGCTGCATAAAACTTTTATTTGCTTTACAATGAAAACTCAAGACAGAAACAATTTAAATTATTTTTAATTTAAAAATTATTTAAAATTTTATTCAGACACTATAGAAGCAACAATAAGGTTGAAATAATGCTAGAATTTACTATTAATTCTGTTACGTATTATGGGATAGGGATAAAAAAATCCCTCAGTAAACTTCCTCTAGTAACATGCTACTTTTATCTTACAAGACACCAATGTCTTATGTGTCTTGCCCAGAGCCATGTAAATAATACGGGTAAGAGATAGGACTTGAACCCAGATGAATCCTAGGTTTGGGAAACAAATTTTTTGACACTTTTATCACTAATGGTAATGAAAAGGACTGGATTTAGAACTGAGCTCAAATTCTGCATCTGGCTAAACTTACTAACTAGGTCACCTCAGTTTCTTTGTGTGTTAAACTGTGATAACTGACTCACTTAACAAAATTGTTATGAGGCTTAAATGAGATAATGTACATAAAGTCCTATAGAAACTTTAAAGCACTGTCAATTATTATTTTCAAAACCCTTGTCGGACTATTATATTATTATTCCTATCTTACAAGTAAGAAACTAAGATCGGGGACGGAGGGGAGAGAAGAGATTAAGTGATCTGCCCATGATCATGAAGTTAATAAAAATTAAGAGCTGGGATTTGAACCTAGGTTTAAAGACGAATCTTCCCTGGAACAAGGACTGATAAAGGTAATCTCCTTAGGTCCTTTACACAAGGCTCACAGGCCATTTCATCGATTTTGTTATAAAACACATAACCTAGAAATCTTGGCAGAGCCAGGTAACATCTATAAAAATACACTTACATTTATAAGGGGCATAGATATATCTATAAAAGGTAGAAAATTAATGATTAAATCTGGCCCATACTTTAGATGAAATTTGAGGATTTATTCATTATTTTTCCCTTTTGTGAGTCTTCTATTAGATTTTAAGCTTCTAGAAGGATTCTTTTTTCTTATCTGAATCCCCAGTGCTTGACACAAAGTAGGTGCTTAATAAATTATTAATAAATTATTGAACAGATTTAAGAGACCTTAAGTAATCAGTCCAATGCTATCACTGATGATGGATGAGGAGGAAACTGAGGTCCAGAGAGGATAAATGTTTTACCTAAAACCCCATAGTAAATAACAGAGCTGATATTTGAATACAAGTTTGACTAAAAATTCAGGGTTCTTTCCAATGTATCATGGTGCCTCTTTTTTTTTAAGGGTGGGGGGAGGTACAGACCATTTTACAATACCTTTCAATCTCCACTACATAAATGCAGATTTTACTCACATTGTAAAATGAGTCCAGGAAATGCCATTTTTGAATCTGAATGCTCAATATAGCGTCTTATATAAAATACTTAATAAATGTTGAATTGAACTTATCTCAATTTGGTTGGACAAATATGTACAGTAGAGAATTTGAAAACGATCTTACTGTTGTATTGATGGCTAAGAACAAGAAACTCTTTTAGGAACTGAAATAAAATGTAGCACAATTCCCAAAAGGATAAAAAAGAAAGGAGAAAGCCCATTCTTTAATGGGAGTATGATAAATGCTGTTACTGTGCATGATGGCATCCTGAAACCATGATACATGACAAATTTTGCATATCTGTGACCTTGTGTAGAGACCAATATAATGGCTAAAATGTTTTCATCAACATTTGATCTTTATAATTTTTTTTCCTTCTAATAATCTAATCTTTTAAAATAATTAATAATTTAATAAATCTAATCTTTTTTCCTTCTAATGTGCATAAGGATATGGTTTTGTTTACTAGATGTGGCCATGTTTCCTTACTCTGAGAAATGTAAATAAATCAATACTGTTTACTACCAAATATATTCATTTACAGATAAAGCTATATTATATTCTATTACATTATATAAAATCATATCAATAAATGCGGTTTTTACCTCCAAAATATTTTGGAAGTTTTTAACTTTTGAAATATGAAGTACCATATTTCATATTAAGAATTCCATGAAAGTCTCTAACAATTCTTCACTTGGAAAATTTCTTTTCTTTTTTTTTATTTAGAATTTTTTTCCCCACAGTATATATGCATGAGTAATTTTTTTTTTATAACATTATCCCTTGTATTCAGCTTTCCAAATTATCCCCCCCTTCTCTCCACTCCCTCCCCCCAATGACAGGCAATTCCATACATTTTACATGTGTTACAATATAACCTAGATACAATATATGTGTGTAAATACCATTTTCTTGTTGCACATTAAGTATTAGATTCCGAAGGTATAAGTAACCTGGGTTACATTCACTTCTTCACTTGGAAAATTTCAAACCACTCTTCTGCTTCTCCTCCCTTGCTTTTGCTTTTACTTTTAAAAACATACAGAACGACCTGAATTCAAATCTGGTCTCAAGACACTTGACACTCCCTAGCTGTGTGACCCTGAGAAAGTCACTTAACCTCAATTGTCTCAGCAAAAAAAAAACCCTCCCTCCCAAAATCCCAACAACTCCATGACATAAGATCACCTATAACAAATCACTACTCAAGATTCCAAAGTGAAATCTGGAAGATGAGTTTTCAGAATACATTCTTTCTTCTATGAATTAACATTCTAGAATACCCCCAAAGAAAGGAGCCTTCCTATACAAAGTAGGAAAACTGAGAAGTCACCTTTGTAATAACCACATCACCCTAGTCTGTAGAACTGCTATATTAGTAGCCCAATTCATATGTATATTTGCAGGCCTGTAGCATTCTACTCCCATCCTCAAAGAGCTGTGAATATTTAAAAATAAACCTCTTTAAAGTTTCTTTTCCCCCTCATTAATAATGATATGTGAATTATAACACAGTAACTCATGAGAGATATTTCACACTAAATGAAAGAAGTGGAAGCTAGGGAGAACTTATTTGAATTGCTACAGTGATCCTAATTGTATCCTGTACATTTTCTTATTATATGTATTATTTTCCTCTGAATTTCTACAATATTCTATACTATTCATTTGTTCTCTACAGAGATAAAAAAACTTGAGTCTGATCAAATAAACACCCCCTTCCCTCTTCCTTTTTTTTTTTTTTTTTACCTGAATGTTTCCTCTTGGAGCTGCTCTAATTGAGTCTGTAGCTGAAGATGTCTTCGGCCAGCTGGACTATTAGGATCCTCTATTGAATCAGATTGGTTCAATCTTTCCATTAATATCTGATTTTCTGCAAGTAAACTACTTTTTTCTTCTTGCAATGCTGCAACCTATTGAAGTAAATAGGAATTTTGATATAAATTGCAACTGTGCCATCATTATGACAACATGGTGAGAAGTCTGAAGAATATGTCATATAAGAATAGAACGAATGAACCAGGGATATTGACCCAGGAGAAGAAAAATTTTAATAGGGTACATGATACCTGATTTTGTAAGGAAACTGAAGCTGAGAGGTTAAATAATTTGTCCATGGTCATATATCTGGGTACTTATTAATGAGATCCATCCTGAATCTGAACTTGTCTTCACTTAAGTCTAAAGTGTCTTCTATTAGACTACATGGTTATCAGAAGACCACCTATGAAGCTGTATAATCACTTGCAGTAGCATCAGTAACTAACAATGCTGAGATCAGTTTTAATGGAGTAGTTCAATTAATGTAGTGGTAGCCAGATGGTTTGTTTGTTGGACAGAATGTTAGACTTGCAATCAGGAAGACCCGAGTTCAAGTCATGTTTCAGAAATTTTTAGCTATGTGAATATAGGCAGGTCATTTAGCCTTCCTAAATTTCAGTTTTCTCACTTGCAAAATGGGAATAGTATCATATACATCTTAGGGTTAATGTGAGAGTAAAATGAGATACTTTTATTGAATAAGATGAATAGAAGGTAGGGAGAATTTCATTCCATTGAAGTAGAAATGTCTTCTCCCAGGGAAGAAAAAGATAAAAGTATATTACACAGGGATAAGACTGCCAATTACAGAATCTCAAAATTGGAAGAGACTTTAGAAATCACTTGGCCAAACCTAATTCTGGAAAAGAAATTGCTTTACAACATTCATAAATGGTTTCTGAGGATTTGCTTAAAGACTTCCAGTGAACACTAGATGTGGGGAACCCATAAGATCCTGAAACAGCATACTCTATTTCTGGATAGCTCTATCTGTTAGGAAGTTTTTTCTAATATCAAATCTAAAGCAAACTTTTGGTAACTTCCACCCAATGTTCATTAGAGCTAATTCAAAGCATTGCCACAATGTTTTCATAATAGTTGATATAAACCATTCTGGAAAGCAATTAGGAACTATGTCCAAAGGGCTATCAGACTGTGCATACCTTTGATCCAGCAGTGTCTCTACTAGGTTTGTATCCCAAAGAGATCTTTGGAGGAAAAGGGACCCATATGTGCAAAATGTTTGTGGCAGCCCTTTTTGTAGTGGCAAGGAATTGGAAACTGAGTGGATGCCTATCAGCTGGAAAATGGCTGAATATTATCGTTCTTTAAGAAACGATCAGCAGGATGATTTCAGAGAGGCCTGGAAAGACTTACATGAACTGATGTTGAGTAAAATGAGCAGAACCAAAAGAACACTGTACAAAGTAACAAGATTATGTGATGTTCAACTAAGTTTCTTCAACAATGTGGTGATTCAAGGCAATTCCAACAGATTTGAGATGGAAAATGCCACCAGCATCCAGAGAGAAAACTACAGAGACTGAATGTGGATTAAAGCATAGCATTTTCAACTTTTTTGTTGTTATTGTTGTTTGCTTATTTTTTTCCCTTTTGATTTGATTTTTTCTTTCATAACATAACAGTTTAAAAGAGTTACAAATATTTAAACTATATCATATTGTTTGCTGTCTTGGGGAAGAAGGAGATAAGGGGGAGAGAGAGAAAACACAAAGTTTTACAAAAATGAATATTGAAAACTATCTTTCATATCTGGAAAAATAAAATACTATTGGGGAAAAAAAAAAAGAAAAAAAATTGATGGTGTATGCACTAGACTCCTTACCTGCATATCTAATTCATGGCACCTCTGTGCAATCTCTTCTTTTGCTGCCAAAGCTTCATTCAGTTCCTCAGTAGTTTTCTTCAACTTGTTAAACATAGATGAAATTAAAAAACAAAACAAAACATATATTCCATTATTAGACAGAAGGAATTGGGGTAAATTGTGGAATTCCAAATAGTCCTCTACCAGAAATATTTTCTTCCCATTTCTAAAATTAAACCAATTCTTTGCAATATTCAAAAGTAAGAGTTATAAGTCCAGTTGTTTTAGGATAAAATCTTATTTTTCTACTTTCTTAATCTTTCATCAACTTTCTAATCTTTTTATATATCAAAATCATTTAGATCTTAATTTACTTTTATTTTGATAATAAAAACAAATAGGACACCTCTCAATTATGCTTCACATTTACTTACATTGAAGCTAAGTCAAAACTACAATTAAATTATACCAAAGCATTTTATTCTACTCACTCAAGTATCTGTGGAAGCATAGCTATCTACTCAACTTTAAAAATGTCTAAAATATAAGAATCTAAACAATATCACAAGTTTTGACATTATAAAACCAAATCTAAAGAAAATGACATTGGAGAGAGGAAGACCTAGGGGTAGGAAGCAGAAGGCAAGAAGACAGAAAATCAAAGTGTAGCCAATTTGACCTCTCCTTAAGCCAATCACTTTGCTCTTCTGACTTTCCCTGCCCATTCCAAAGGTACTAAATGTTTTTAAATACTGTAAAACAGAGAATTAAGTCAAAACCTTATTAAAAATTTTAGGCCCTAGCTCCAACTTGGAATGTCTTAGGGCACAGTTGTGATTAGCAAAAGAATCACCTTCCTTTATTGATAAAGCAATAAAACATTCAAGGATATGAATACTATTTCTTTGTACAGATAGGAATCATCATGAACTCTATAATGGAGCTAGAAAAATAGCAAATACATGTTCCCCCCCCCCCCTTCAATAATTGGCCCATGTTTTGCCTTAAAAAAAATCTAATAATGCTGGGTAAACAATATAATTGGGTATTTTTACACTCATTGAAAAAAGATATCAAGAGGCAGCATAGTATACTGGATAAAGGGCTGGGTTGTTGGTTCAATCTTGCTAATTTTGCTAATTCAAAATGGCATGAGTTTTGGACAAATTGCTAAGATTCCAGTATGGGGGGGGGAAAGCTGCTAGGCAGTTCTCACAGTAACAAACTTATTAGTCTTTGCAAAGCTGATTTTTTTTTTTAAAGGAAAACTGGAAAAAACTATTAGAAAAATAAATTTTGGCCTAATATCCAGAGGTGTCTATAGACACGTTATTTACAAACCTCCTAACGAAGAGACTTGATTGGTAACTACCAGTCAGTTCTGGAAGTTACTAGAAACAGTTGCTTTTAAGTCAAACATCAAAAATTTCCTTCCTGAGAACAATCTGGCTACACAGATTGCTTTTAGCTAAAATAAGTGAAAACACAGGATTTAAAGTCAGAAGGACATGGTATTAAATCCTGGTTGTGCCACTTACTGGCTATTTGACCCTGAACAAATCATTCTTCTCTAAGTCTATTGTCTTGTGTAAAATTTAAGTGGTTAGGGGCAGCTAGATGGCTCAGTGGTTAGAGCACCAGCCTTGAAGTTAGGAGGACCTGAATTCAAATGTGTCCTTAGATATGTATCATTTCCTATCTGTGTGACTCTGGGCACATAACCCCAATTGCCTCAGCAAAAAAACCCAAAACAAATAAGTGGTTAATTACTTCCACTACCTTTCTCAAAGGGCTGTAATAATATTAAATGAAAAGGTATTAATTTTGTACCCACGAGGTACTTTATAAATGTGGATTATAGGAATATCCCTAGAAAATACCTAGGAAAATTCCAAGTAACTAAAAAGTTGGAACTCATACTTAATCAGTTAATGCACGATTAACTTTCTCCCTAGGAACCAAAATATGTGATTAAAGTTATAAAAAATCATTTTATTTCTTATCTAATTTTTATGCCCCAAATCAGGATACAGGAACTAAGAAGCTATTGTATTAAGTCTGAAGATCACTTGTTTTCTTTTTTACTGTTGTAACAATATTATGAAAAAGACAAGTGCTGAATATGTTTACTAAACTGAGTAATGCTTACAATTAGAAAAATCTGAATCCTATGATTATTGTGCCTATACTTATTATTGTAACATAAGCCCATGGAATGTACATTAACTGCATACTCAGGTGAAGGCAAAATGTCATAAACCTATACATATGAAAACAAAATTCCCCTATCCCTACCCTCAAGGTCCCTCGAGCCAAAGTGTGAATTACTTTATAATCAAAGATATTAGAACTAGATGCATCCTTGGAGACCACCATTTCCAAGCCTTTCATTTTACAGATGAGGAAAAAAGTCTAATTATGTGAAGTTACCAAGCATAAACAAATTAATGGAAACATTAGGACTAGAATACTCAAGTTTCTTGAAATTATTAATGTTGCCCTTTGAAAACAATCATGATCTGAGTTTAAATCTTGTCTCAGTCATTAATTCTGTGAAGTTAGGCAAATCATTTACCTTGTCTTTAGTTTTTAATCTATAAAATGGTGATAATACTTGCCGCCTTAGACTATAAAGTGCTTTAAAAATGCTAGCTACTATTATTATCCTTTGAGATTAAAAACTTGGTTAAACTATACTTTAACATATTTAACATGTATTGGTCAACCTGCCATCTGGGGGGAGGGGCAGGGAGAAGGAGGGGAAAAGTTGAAACAAAAGGTTTTGCAATTGTCCATGCTGGAAAATTACCTATGCATAAAATTTTTATTAAAAATAATTAAAAAAAAAAAAAAAAAAAACTTGGTTAAATATTGCTAGAATTGTCTGTAAAATCTTTATTATTTCTTAGAGCTCAAAATGAGAGCCAACCTCTTTATGCTTCATTTTTCTCTTTTTTTGGAAGAGGAAGGCAATTGGGATTAATTGACTTGTCTGGAGGTAGTAGGCCAATAAATGTCTGAGGCTCTCTCTCTAGCATTTAGCAGACTGTGCTTTGCACACAAAAGACATTTAATAAACCAAATATTGACTACTATGTATCTTGCATGTACCTATTTGCATTTTCTTTCCCCAAAGAAAAGATGAACTCCTTAAGAACAGGAAATGCTTTTGCCTTCTTTGTACCCCCAGTGCTTAGTAAATACTCAACAATGCTTTTTGACTAACAAGTATTCTCTGGAAGTTTAGGAATAAATTACTCTTATTTGTCACTTAACTTAAATCTCAGACCTCAGAATATGGAGCTTTCTTCAATGCCTCTTTAACATGCTTATCACACAATCTCTTGTATAACACAGATACCTGTTTTGTAGTCCTCTACTAGATTGTATAATCTCATAAAACCAGATTCTATCTCTTCTACTGTCCATCTCCCTCAGTACCTATTCCAGCACAATGATCTGTACCCAAGCAAATATCATCTCACCTTTGAGGCCTATTTCCTTATCTATAAAAGTAAAGGACCGGAAAAAAGGGATTCTTAAGGGTCCCTTCAATCAAACTTTTTTATGATTCTCACTCAAATGGCTGTTTTCAAATCCATTAGGGAGTTCCCTCCAACTTTGCAAGTGACAACCCATTTAGGCCTGCTTATCCTTTCTACATTTGTCCCAGCTCTCACAGGAAGTCACCACAAGGAGCTCACCTGAGGTGCTAGAACACTTCTTGACTTGCCTGACATTTTGACACTTAGCAGCTTTCATTTTCTCCACATAAGATTCTTTCAGAAAATTCTTTAGTACTGTTATTCTTTTCTCTTGGGAGATTCTCATACATATTAGTGTATAATAGCCCTTCAAATCCCCACTGTTTTCATTCTTTGGCACTTATTGTATTTTATGTTTGCTTCCATATAGTGACACCAAATGAAATGTTAATATTACAAGATGGTTCTTTGCTTTTATTGGAAGCTTGGGATCAATAAAAGTATGTAACTTATCAAAAACAATCTAAAAGCAAAGCCTTTGAGGAAAACAGGAAAGGAAAGAATCTGTTTTCACCTAGATAAAAGATATATCCACTGATGGCACAATGGAAACTCATATTCCTAAGTTCAAATCCAGATTCAGACCCTTGCTATTTGTGTGACCCTGGATAAGTCACTTAACCCTGTTTGCTTCAGTTTCTTCATCTGTAAAATGCACTTTATCTATAAAATAAGGAAATGGCAAAGTGTCTTTGCCAAGAAAACCCAAAACAGGGTCCAAAGAATCAGACAAAATTGAAAACAAAACAACAAAGTTAAAGACATAAAGCAATTGTGCTCTGAGAAATAAGAACAAAGCATGCATAATTTCATCAGCTAAATCAGTCAGTGCTTTCCAATTCTTTTCGGGTTATGCTTGCAAATTTTAACACAATATGAGAATAACAACTGTCTGTTTCCATAATTACTAACATTACACTAAGACAGAATGCTGAATGCTTGAAGGCAACAGGTTTTTGAAAGGAAGATAGATAGCATAATAAAACAAAATTCAGCCTCCATAAAAGGCTATTTGGGGAAGAAGTGACCAAATTAGATCTGATTAGTCTCTGTACCAAAAGTGAACATTATATTGTATTTTGATTTGAGAAGGAACTCAAAGAAGTCAATCAATTTGTGGTGAGGGCAAGGGAGAAAGAAAGAATATAGGTCAGATTCTACCCAGCATTAGGAAAAGGCCAATTTATTGAGAGAAATATGCAAATTTTGGGCATCATTTTTGAAAAATGTTGCCTTCACTTTTTAACTAAATTTTGTTTTACAAGATCATCTTTTTGATAAGATGTGGTATATTAAAGGTCATTCATTAAGCACAGATTTAATACTTATATGATTTTCATAGGTAAATAGAAAATTATTTTCTTTTAATGATTTTTCTCCTAAAATGGAGCAACCATAACTGGTTTCTACCCCTGAGTCTTAACCTTATATCTAAAAAGCCAGGTATGTCTTATCTCAAAGTTCTAAAATCACCAGCTCACTTTTAGATGATGACTTGGGGATGTTTCCTTGCATTTCTGAAGGAGCTATTGGATCTCTTTTCCTTATGATCAGGTAAGCTCTAATGTGAAAAGCAAAATTCACAAGTGCAAAAAAGAGGTTAGGCAAGAATCTAAAATAAATACATTTTCAAAGAAAAGGCTGAACCTCACGTTTGCAATTCAATTTAATGTCCAAGTAATTAATAATGGCCAGTATTAATACAATGCTTTGAGGCTTGCAATTATATTTTATATTGACAACAACTCTGGAAGGTAGTGCTAATATCACCCTCATATTACAGATGAGGCAAGTCAAGCACAGAGAGATTAAGGGATTTGCCTAAGGTCACATAGCTAGTTTAGTGTCTGAGGCTGGATTCAGAACGAGTTCTTCTTCACTTCAAGTCTAGCACTCTGTAAACTGTGCCAACTAGCTATCAAGAGAATAATTTAAACATTTAACACAAAAGCACACATACACAAACACAAAATGAACTATACAGAAAAGGAAAATCACACACAGATATATGTGTGTGTGTGTATATGTCTCTCTCTCTCTGTATATTTATCTGTCTATATCTATCTCTATATATATATATCTCAGAAACTAAATGGCTAATATACTGCATTTGTAAAACAAAGCACTCAAGAAAGACAGATTTTGTTTGAGAATGAACTTGAAATAATAATGGAACTCTCTAATCAAAGTTGTCTTGGTCAATCAATTGAAAGAGATTGTTATTAATGGGCTACAAAACCCTTTGCTAAGACAGAAGGCAGAGTGGGAGGAAGCATTTTAGACTAGTCTGCCTAGCACAACTTCTAGACAGATCCAGGGCAAAAAGAGTCATGAATCCTAACAGAGTAATAAGAAAGGAAATGAGTTTTGAAAGCAAACTACAGCTATATGATTCTGATCCCAGGAATGGTAACCCTCAATTCTATCCTTTAGTCCAGTTTGTAAGCCTGTGATTAAATAGCCAGGTCAGGAGAGCCAGTAGTTTAGTCACTATGAACGTGGAGAGTTGGCTAATAGGCATAGTAGTCCCTATGACAAGCAGAAAGACCTCAATATGGTCAGGAACTTGATAGGAAAACAGAGTATACACACCTCACCTCACATCACTGAGTTATGAAAGCAGATCAGGCCAGACATCCTCTTCAGATGCACACAGAACCCAAAACTAACATAAAACCCTAAAGTCAAGAAGGAGACTAGAAGAATGAGTAAACAAAAAAAGAATGATACCAAAAAGAGCTATTATGGCTACAGGGAAGCTCAAGATACGAAGACAAGAATATCTATGAACAAAAGATAGCTTGCATAAGAATTCCAGAAAAGTTAAACCAAGTGTTTTTGTTTTTATATTTAAAGAGCTAAAAATGGGAAAAGTAGAAGTTAGAGAAAATGATGTGAAAGGAGAATTAAAAGCTTGGAACAAGAGGTAGAAAACTTATAATGCCTTGAAAATTAGAACTGGCCAAATGGAAGCTAATGATCTTCTAAAACATCAAGAAATAATAAAGTTAAAAAAAAAAAAAAAAGAAGAAGAAGAAGAAGAAAAGAAAATGTTAATGATTTCATAGAAAAAAACAGCTAACCTGGCAAAATGGATGAGGGGAGAGATAATTTAAGAATTACTGTACTACTTAAAAGCCATAAACAACAACAAAAAATAGTAAGACATAGTTTTTCAAGAAATCCTTAAAGTAAACTGCCCAGATCTCTTGAACAAAGTAGAAACCGAAAAAATAAATAAATAAATATATATATATATATATATATATATACCAGTTACCTCTTAAAAGAAACCTCAAAATTAAATTATTTTCCCCTCAGGAACAAAAATAGCTAAAAACCAGAGCTCTGATCAGATCAAAGCAACCAGAATTATTCAAATACCAACTAGCCAGAGTTAAATTAACATAAGACTTAACAGTTACAACTATCTGGGAGTAGAGAGCTTGGAACACAATATTCCAAAAGGCAGGTTTAGAACCAAGCAAAACTGAATTTAATTCTACAGGAGAAAAAACTGGAACCTTAACCATTAACAAAAGAGAGATTTTGCAAACATTCCTGATGAAAATCAAGAACTGAGTAGAAAATTCACCATACAAACAGGAATCAAGAAAAGAATAAAAAGATAAATAGTGAAAAATGCTAAGTTACTAAGGTTAAACTGTTTACATTTTTATATGAATAAGTGATCATGTTGCTCCACAGAACTCTTATCAGTATCAAGTGGTCAGAGAGAGAGAGAGAATTTAACTGGACCAAGAACCTTGAATATATTTTGATGAACTCAAAAGAATGTAAGAAAAGAACATATTAGGAGAAGGGGTCAGAGAAGAAAGAAAGAATCTCATATAAACAGGGTACAAAAAAGGGAATTTACATTAGGAAATGGCAGAGGGGGCATGCAACATTTGAATCACACACTCATGTGAACTACTTAAAGGAGGGGAAAATATACATAACAGAAATATATCTTGTGCATGGTCAAATAGAAAGGAAAGGGATTAAGGGAATAGGGGAGTAAAAAGGAGAAAAAGCAAAACAAATTCTTGAGAACAGGAAAAAAAGAGAAGGAAAACATAAGAGAAAAGGATGGAAGGAAACACAATTAGCAAAGATAACAGTATGAATTAGATGAACATACTTAATAAAAGAGAATAGCCAAATGGATTAGAAAACAGAATGCAATAACATGTTGTATACAATAGTTTTAAGTAATACAGTATAGTTGTATACAACAAGGATGTACACAATTAAATTAAAAGATGGGAGTAGAATCTATTATGCTTGAGGTAAAGTAAAAAAGGCAAGGGGCTAGCTAGCAATCATGATCTAAGACAAAGCACAAGGAAAAACTGACCTAATTAAAAGAGATAAACAAGGAAACTTCATTTTGCTAAAAATAAATACTGGTATCAAATATTATAATACATACACAATAAATACATTATTACAAATACCTGTATTATAATCAAATATATACCATATAATATTAATATCAACATTCTTAATTAACATCAATAATATTAAACATATGTATCAAACAGCATAGAATTTAAAATCTTAAAAGTTAAATGAGATGCAAGAATAAAAAGACAATAAAACTTAGTAGCGAAAGCCTTAATCCCTCTCAGACTTAATTTAATTTTCATTAGGGTGGGAAATATACATTTTCTTTCACAACTTGATTTGTGTGGAAATGTTTTGCATAACTTCACATGTGGTTTCTTAATTGTGGATGGGGGATAAGGGCAAAAACCTAGAATTCAAAAATTTTAAAAACTAATGTAAAATTTTTTTTTTTTTGCTTTGCATGTAATGGGGCAAAAACACTAAATAAATAAATAAAGCTAATGTTCCAAAGAGTTATTTGAAATGCTTCTTAGAAGTGCAAGTTATTTACATGCCTTTGCAAACTTCTCTCACCTGGAATCCCAAAAGCTTGGCTGTAGGAAAAACTTAATTTAGGATATTTTTCTTTGATATTTAGGGAGATTATCTTGGAACATATAAGTTACTCACAACTATTTTACTAAGCCACTTCAAGATTTTCAACATAAGATAGCTGATAGGAAATAATGTGTATGTTTTCAGTGTTATGCTGAAGTTTTCAGCACTGTCGTTCTGAATAATTGGAAACTAAGTAGAGGATGTCAGAGCTTATTTGACTGCCAAACCCAATAGTTTGAAGAGTATCTTTTTATACCTCACATCCAAACTAATTATGATGAGGCTTCAAGATAATCAGATCCTTGATGGTGTTACTGGCAACAGACATCTTTTGTTTAGATATATGTCTTTCAAGCCACTGAGATGCTTCTACATTCTCTAAAAGATAGGGAAGACAGCCCCCTCCTAAAAAAAAACCCTCAAAAATACATTTAATTTCAGTGAGATGTGATCACAATGTTTTTGAGAAACAGATGAAAAGATTTTTCTTACTTTAGAATATAGCAAATTCATTTCAGGAACAAGAATTCCCTTTTTAAATTCTATTATGTTCTATTGTCTTGGTTTAGATTTACCCCACAGAGAAATGATAGTGGTGGGTAAATCAAGTGAATTAGGCTCACTTCAAAATGTGTTGTTTTGTGCACAGTAGAACAATCGATATTTTCCTGGCAATGCTTATATTCTACAAACCCTTATCACATATCCCTTCGAGGTTTGAGGGTAAGATGGGAGTAGCAGAATGATATTGAAACTGCTGGATCTGAATGACTTGGAAATTCTCGGCTGGGAACAACCTATCTTGGCCTTTCAAAAACCATGCTGATCCTAAAATATTTTTCATACTTGCTAAAGAAAAATGAACTTGGAGCATAAAGGAACATGGGCCAAACAAGTTTTTAGGGAGAATTAAAAATGAGCTGTGTAGAACTTTTGCCTTTTCTCCATATATACACTTTCATTGTTATCTGTCCCAAACCCAATCATTCCAGAATGACAAAAAGTAACTGTCAAGAGACCCTGGAAAAGTAATAACTAGACATATTTACAATGGAGATAAGCTGCAGCATGCCTATTATGAAGCCTGGCATTCATGAAGTTTCCAGAATTCATGTTTTGCCACTCCTTAAATAAGAAATAAGAACTGCTGAAGTATACTGATACAGTGAAAGAGTTAGAAAATAGAGTTCAAAGTAAAGAAAAATGATTTTTTTCATGAGATTTTCAAAATCATTTGAAAGATGACCAAATTAAGAAAACCCCAAATGTCAAGACAGAGGATTTAATCCCAGTAGTAAGATTAGCCTTGTTTCTTGCTAAAATGGTTTCCCCCCCCCCCCACAAAAAAGAAAGAAAGACATACTTTGCTAGAAGGAAAAAAGCTAGTAGTAGTAGTGAAGTAATACTTCATATTTAGAGAAATGAAATATGCTATGTTACTTTTAATTTTTTACACACACTATTAAAAAAATAAAATATTTTTTCACTTACATCTCTAATGAAACCAACTTCTCTAATTTCTGATAAAACCTAGACAAACATAACACTTCATGATTTTCTGTATATGATTTAAGTTTTCTTGAGGGAGATGTAAAAAGTGGAATTGGAATGGGAAATGGTAAGATAGTACAAAGTGAAATGAATATTCTGAAAAAATAGTACATAAGCTTCACATACTGGTAACATATCTTTTAAACTTATGTAAGTGTATTTATTTTAAAAATTGCCTAGTAGAGGCAGCTAGGTTGTGCTATGAATAGAGCACCATCCCTGAAATCAGGAGGACCCGAGTTCAAATCTGACCTCAGACACTTGACACTTCCTAGCCGTGTGACCCTAGGAAAGTCATTTAACCCCAATTGCCTTGGGGGGTGGTGGTGGAAGGAAAGGCCTAATAAAAACAGTTAAATAAGTTATTAAAATATCAAAAAAAATTTCTACATAATTCTTTCAAATTATAGCTATTCTTAATGCAGGCTATATCTCCTGAGAGAAGATTAACTCTATGGAGAAGTATGTTTGGGGAGGAACACCCCCCCCCACTACATTGTTGGCAAAAATGTTAAATCAAAATGAAGATAAAATGAACCTAAACACAATTCAAACTATAAAAAACTGATTGATAAATGTGACTAAAGATTTCAAAGAACATTTCAGGAACATACCATTTAAGTGAAATAGGTCTGTAATAAAGGGACAAACTACCTGAAACAAAACAAAACCTTTAATCCTATGTTAAGTTAATAAAAGTTAACTGATTTTTAAAATAAGTTATACAAGGGAAGCAGATGGTTATATTCAATTATAGACATACAACATCCAGTAAAGAACTGCTTTTGTTTTCGGTAATAAAGACATATCGATCTTAATTCTGAAGTTGCATTGTCAAGGGCTAAATCCATTACATAGTTTCCCCCAAAGTAAACTTTTTGTCAAAGAAGAAAAAATTGAACATTAAAGTGTGGCACAGTAAAAGAAGACTGAACTTGAGTCAGAGTAGCTGATTAGGGTTCTGTCACTAGCGGATATGGACTCAGTAGGCATGACATTTCACCTTTCTGAAACACAGATCTCTCATCTATAAAATGAGAAGAATAATTCACAAGATTGTTATAAAGATCAAAGGAGACAGTTTCATGACTTGCAATTGACAAAGTATTCTTTATGATACTGAGTATAATTATTGAAAAAACAACACCACCACCACAACATCCAATGTTAGGTACCTGGCGGTCAAGGTCAACATAGGCATCATTTCCAAGAGAAACTGGAGATTCCTTGCTCATCAGCTGAAATGAAGATATCAATGATTTCACTTGTGAGATATAACATTAGAAAATGTTATATGGAATATATTCTTCATACCATTCTAATGCACTATATGACAAGTACAAGTAATTGATGCCAATAACAATTACAATTAGAAAACAAATAAAATACAAACAGAAACCTTTTAATATTTGCTATTGTCTAGTGAAATGTGATTTTCATATTAAGTTCACATCCATGATTTAAATCCAGATTCAGTTTAAAATCCAAAAATCCAGCATAACCTCAGTCATAATAATCTAACATAATTTAAAAAATACAACAAACAACTTATTTAGAATTTTCCCAAATATCCTAAAAATAATTTTAATCAACATAATTTAGTCTTACAATGAAACAAAGAAACTACTAAATTCAGTTATTATATTCATTTAGGAACCAAAACAGAGCAAAGGGAATACCCGATAACAGCCAAATTAAATGTTACATATTTTCATTTTTTAAAAAGAGATAGCCATAATTTATGAAATATAAATGAAAGCTAGGCAAAAACTTCATTTTAAGATTAACTAAGAAGGAAAAGTACTTTATGGATACTTCTTTTTTCTTCAATTTACCTTGTACGTATTTACTTACTTATATGCTACATTCAATAAAACTTAAGTTCCCTTAAGGCAGAGACAACATCATGTTTGTCATTGTATTCTGCAAGTCTAGTCTAAATGCCTTTTGTGTAAGTACATAATTTTATTTAAGTGGAATAATTTAAAACATGCTCCATAATAGGATAACCAAGCTCAATTATTTAGAATAACGTACATCCTTTAGAATTTCTATATCTAATTCTAGTTAAAATGAAATAATCCATTAACTCAGAAAAATATGAAAAATAAAGAGTTCAATACATACCTCTTGAATAGCTGTCATGACAACATGCTGAACAGACTCTTCCATCACCATAATGGCCTGGATGTACTCTGTAAAGAAGAACGCTCTGAAATGTCACTGTACAAATTAAGAACTCTTTAAGAGACTGAAGGCTAATACCTTATGCATCTGTTGAAAAACTTTTTTTTTTTTTTTTTTTTTTTTGGCATTAGGTTTTTCATAGGGAATTCAAGTATATACTATGAAATAAGGGCCATCTTTTAAACTACAAAATAATTTTCTTTTCTCACTACATAAAGTTGTTGGATATACACAGCTGTTTTAGTGAGAATTGGTTTCAAGTAACAATGTAGAAAAAATATTTATAATAGGGTTGATCAAGCTCTACGTTAACCTACCCAAAAAATTGAAAATAATGCTTTATCTTTGTCTATGCTGTACTGTTAAAAATTAAGTCTACTTGCAGGTAGATGAAAGCTATTTGGTTTCACACAATTACTCATTTTTCGTTTTCTTTGCCTTGAAAAAAATTTAAAGATCTAAGAAACTTAGAATAGCCTTTAAAGCAATGTTATTCAAATAATGGAAGCAAAAGCCATCAACCTGTAGGGGGCAGGCATTTCATAGAAATGAAATTGAAACTGGTATGCTCACAATGTTTTCAACTGAAACTGATTTGTCAATTTTAAGATTGTTATTATTAACTAAGAATCATTTTTTGACTATTAATAATGACAGTTTTGAGCCTGCTTATTACAAAATCAGTGGAACTAATTTCATACTGGGGTTTAATATGACAATATTGTTGGTGACAAGGCTAAAATTATATAAGACCTAATTTTCAAAGTTGTTTTTTCTGCTAATTCTCTTAATAAGAAAATTTAAACATAAGACCTGCTTTAGCATCATTTAGATAATATGCCATTAGATATTACAGTAGATAATGGTTTACTGGCTTAGAGACTTTAACTGTGATAAAAATGAGTTTAAATTGTGAAAAACAGGTTTATAACTAGATATCACAATCTCCTATTATGTAAGTTGTAAAATCAGCAGCTTCTCAGTTAGAATTGCACATGAGTGTGATTCTAATCAATGTAGGCTATTATAAGGATAGCCATTTGCAAAAACCTAAATTAAAAGCATTAACAAAAAAATCCAAGCTACTATTCTTTCAATCCAATGTAATTTGGTGGCATTTTAAAGCTTTTAGTTTAATAAAATGTTATATTATAAAAGCATTCTGATAAAAAAAAAAACAACATAGCAGCTCAATCAAATGAATATAAAGCCCAAGCCAAGTCTTTTAAAAACACAGCCATTTACAAAGTAATATAGAGAACAGATACACAATACTTTTTCATGAGATGATCAGATTCTACTACATTCTTAAGTTTTGAGCTCAACACTTCTAAAAAGTAGCTCCTAAATCATTGTTGAAACACAGCAACAAAAGTAATTTAATACCTAATTTCAAGTTTAAATGTAGTAGACATACTAAGAACAACACTCCAGAGACAGAAACAGAAACAGCAACAACAGTGTAAGGGAAGCTAATGATACTATATTGGAGAAGAGGAAAAAAATGACATTTTGAATAGAGAGGGTAGAAAGTTAGTAAGGTGTGAGAGGGGAAGCGTTAGTTAACAAGCGGTGTTGCCACGTCAAGGCCCTTCCCCGAGAACACCGTAAAGTGCTAAATGAAAAAATGATCATGAGTATTATTACATCGATATATCATATTTTACAAACTTGTAAATCCAATGCTTCCTTGTGAGTTGCCTCATTATGACATGAGTGATGCTGTGTTCTTAAAGGTTCTGTCTGTAAAGTAAAAGCTCAAACAAGTTCAACATTGAAATGTCTTTGAGGATGTGCCCGAAAAAAGTTCTATGTTGGTTCTCTTTTTAAGTGATTGGCATTAGAGGACAAGTTAAGAATTCAGTTTTTAGACTATAAAAATATTAATTTCATTTTTATATTCTAAATGTGATATCCTTATCTGTAGAGGGCAGAACTTTGGAGAAGTCTACTTGAAACAATAAGGTATATAAGGGCTAACAAGGACTGGAAGAGAGACATTCTATCTTTGATCAGCCTCATGGGGGGCTTTCCTGCCTCTTGCACTATCGGGGAGACTGGTTCAGACTGAGAGACTGAAGGAGACAATAAAGACTTTGGACTTTATTCCTGACTATTCTCATGGTGATTATTCTGCTGAGACCAAGGCTGGTCCCAAGGCCGGACATTACACTTATCCAGTGAGCAAGTATGCATATTATTGAAGAACTGAATTTTAGCCAACTTGGCATCTATATACAAAAACAAAAGACAAAAGAAATTGTAACAATGGATTAGCTAGCTTGGCAGCTTCTCCTTGGAAAAGTAAATAAAGGAGTTGGCAGAAATTATTTTATTCTATCATAAAAAAAAAAAATTCAGGGGAACATTTGATCATCTTGAATTGTAAAACTTATGATAAGCATTTGTTAAAAAGAGCACTATGAAAATAAATGTGAATTGTGCCAAGACCAGTTAAAATAGACAAGGAGGCAGAAAAATTCTACCAAGAATTCTGTAAGGCTATCTGAACTTAATCAACACCAAGTTCAATATTTAACATTTAAAGGCAAAGATGGTCAGAGATGGCAAAGCCCCCCAAAACAAAACCCCAAACCCTACCATTGGAAAAAATAATTTAATATTGTGGTGGAGGTAGTAGTTTTTTAAAGGTCAATGGCTTTTAGCATATTAAGATTACTTCCCTGAGAATTGTCGGAAAGTGCTAGACATAATAAGCACCAGTTAAAATTATTTTTAAAATTAAAATAGACAGGAAATTGACCTCTGAGAGAAAGTGTCACTTCTGAATTATCTAATAAATTAAGTGAGACCACTGTCTTGTTAATGAAAGATAAAAACCAATATAAAACTCAGACATAAAATTGAGATAAAGAGATTACGTACAATTAAGAAAGCATCAACCTACCCAATTGTAGGGAAAAAAAAATATATATATATATATCTCAAAACACAACTATTATTGTCTGACGAAGCTAAACTGACCTAATTAAGAGGAAACTAAACAAACTAACAAACTGGTTTAGCCATATACTTAATATCCTTGCTGAGGAGAAAACTATGGCAACCAAGGGCAAAATAAGCCTAGAAAACAACTTCCTTTGTAAAATCTTGTAGAGAAAGAAGGCAAAGGATTATAGATAGTGTCATTTTATGTTAACTAAGTGATGAGAACAAAAAGTTTAGGGAAAGTAATCAGCATCAATACTCACAGAATCTGAAAGAGGATTGTGTCATGTATTGGGAATGCTACATCCACAAACCTCAATGCCTTCAGGACTATTTTGTTAAGTTGATTACATGGCCAATCTCTCTCTAAATTAGTTAAATTCTGGCCTATCTAAACCAAGTTAGTGAAAAATGTCTTGTGGAAACTGCCAGAGAAACAACTCTGTTTTAAGTGATTGATTCATTAGTATATATATACACACACACACACACACACACACATATATATATATATATATATATATATATATATAATCTGGGACAGATAGTGTTAAATATAATTGAGTGGGATCTATAACTGAACAAGAAGATGATGAGCTAGATCAAGTAATCAATTACTAACTGCTTAGGGAATAACCTAAAGCCATCTTGAATTTAATATATCCAAAGAAACAGAACTCATCCTTCACCCACAAATTCTCTCTTCTGAACTTCTGTATTACTGGTGAAGGTACCACCATCCTCCCAGTCACTTAAAACTCACAACTTTGGTACCATTGATTTTTTCACTCAAATTCACACAGAATATCTAATTTGTTGCCAAGTCCTATTTCTACCTTCACAATTTTCCCTTGCCCTTACTGACATACCTAGTAACTTAGAAAAGAAGTCATTGGTTCAAGTCTGGACTAGTGCAACAGTTTTTAGCCAATATCTCTGCCTTGGATTTCGCTCCTATATGAATTTTGTGTGTTGATTTTCTAATATGATTTGGATAGATAAATTAGAAAACTAACAGATGGAGAATATACAATTTGAAAGAAATTAGGATGCATTAATTTTAAAAATTTCTTAAATAGATAAAACCAAACTGAAATACAAAAGACCTTAAAGCAATGGCCAAAAAATATCTTCGTTTTACCAAGGCTGATTGCCATCAAATTTATCATCACTCTCCTGGGGGAAGGTGGGAGATCTAGACTTGTGAATTTATTTGGAACTCCCTCCTTTGGATATCCTTTCTATCTAATGCAGATTAGAATATCTGAAAAAAGCTGGATCTTGATTTACTAAACCATTCTGTCTCATCATTCTAATATTCTTATCACTAGAATTCTAGAACACATGGGCAGTATTAAAGTTTTAGAGCAAAGAAAAAGAAACACTTATTTTTATTTGTTTTAACCCAGTTTCAAAAGTAAAATAAATCATAGACTAATGAAAACAAAATTTCAATATCTACTAATGACCATTGTATAGTTTCTAAACCCAATAGTCTTTTTTTTTTGTCATTTAAACTCCTTAACCTCTTTGGAGTACTTGACAAAGAGAAAACCTTTGTCTTTTTGATATTTTCCTCCTTTGGCCTTCATGACACCACCCATTCTAATTACTACAACTCTTATTTTTCTACCTTCTTATTCTTCCCTACTCCTTTAAATGTGGGATTCTCCAAGATTCTGTAGTTGATCTTTTTTTGTTCATCCATTCACATGGACTGAATGATCATCTCTAAGCAGGTACTTGTTATATCTTTACCCATAAGTATAGCTGCCCCGGAACTCTGAAAGGATGGACTTGAATCTAAGACTGCAAGGTGCTTGTAGTTAAGTGCCAACTTGGTGTGAGATGATAACTAAGCACATACTTGATGTAATGTAATGATGTGGTCAATCTAGTTGGTGAATATTTAGGATATTGTGATGATGTGATGTTCTACAGCTGCACATGCCCAGTGTAGTGTGGTGATGTAGTCATGCTGAGGTATTTAAGGGAGTCCCAGAAACAGAGGCTCTCCAGTTTCGGGGATCTCGGCCACAGAAAAGACTTCAGGCTCCAAACTCCAAACTCCAGACTCCATCTTTGACTAGCCATGTGGCTGCTCTCCTGCTTCCTTCATTTCACTCCCCCACTAAGCCCAAGGCCTTGGGCTGATCCTGAGGCCCACCAGAGAGCTAACCCCGATATTACACATAACAATGTCCCAGAGCTTCAGTCCCACATTTTCTACTGAGATGAAAACTCCTACCTAGATATTCACTAGTACCTCAGATGCCATGTGTTCAAAACTGAAATCATCCTCTATCTACCACAATAACCCCTTCTCACTAATCTTTCTACTTCTACCACAATTACCCCTTCTCACTAATCTTTCTACTTCTGTTGATGGCATCACTATTTTTTCTGTTTATCCAGGATTTAAATAAAGACACATTAATTTTTCTTTCTTTCCTCTTATTCATCACCTTCAATCAATTGCCAATTCTTGGCATTTCTATCTCCACAATCTATTTCTCTAGCTTTTCCCCTTCTACTTTCATACAAACTTTCTTGCTTCAGGTTTACTTAATATTTGCCTGGCAAAATAATTTTAACAGAATCTTAATTTGTCTCCTTGATGCCAGTCTATTTTGTCCCTCCCTAAACTAGCATTTTATTTTTCCAAATACATAGTTTTCAATATTGATTTTTGAAAGATTTTGCATTTCAAGTTTTTTCTCCTTCCTTTCCCAAGACAGCAAGCAAACTGCTGTAGGTCATACATGTACATTTATTGTATTGTGTAAGAAAAATCAGACCAAAATGGGAAAAGACACAAGAAAGAAAAAACAAACAAAAAATGTGAAAAAACTATGCTTTGATCCACATTTGGTTTCCATGGTTCTCTCTCAAGATGCATATGACATTTTCCACCCCAAGTCTATTAGAATTGTCTTTGATCACTGCATATACACATACATATACAATCCCCTCCCCCCATATATATTTTGTCAATTCCAATTCCTCAAATAACTTACCTCTCCCTCTTCCTTACTCAAGGACTAATTCAAATGACACTCTCTGCATCATCAAATTCTTTATACCATTTTTTCACTTTTTACTCTATCCTGTATCATTTATTTCTGAGTATGGTTTTTTCCCCTGTTGGATTCTAAGGTCCTGGAGAAGACAATTTTTGTCATACTTACATCTTTGTATCTTTAATATCGTGCTCAGTACTGTATACATGGTAGTTGCTTAATAAATATTTGTTGAAACGAAGAAGAATTTGCAATAGGCTATTTAAAGTTTTGAGACAAAAAAGAATAGTGTAAAGTAGGATTTTCTTCGAAATCTCATTCACTTCACTGATACAAAATTGCCACTCCTGTGATGACTACCAAATTTATACACCTGCAGTTCTGACCTTTTTTCCTAAGCTCCAGATCCACATTTCTTATCCAGGATATCACAACTGGGACATGTGGTCATTCTCTTAAACTCAACTGTTTTTTATTAAATTGAGTTAAATGTTTAAAATTTAATACCCTAAACCAGTTCTTCCTTCTGACAATGATTTCTACCGTTTTCTCTGTCTTAACTATGATCTTAACTTTTGGCTTGATTTTCTTTCTCCTCTTCACCTTTTCCACCCAAATATTTAACAAACATTGTTAATTTTCTAAAGCAAATTTTGGATCTTCCCTTCCTCTCCATTTTTAGTGCTTTCACTCTAAACTAAGGTTCTCATTACTATCTCCTTAAACAACTATAAAGGAATCTAAGTATTTTCTTCACATAATCTGTTTCTTCATGTTAAAGTCAGACTATCTTATATATAAATCTGATCACATCACTATGCTAAAAAAAAAAATAAAATCCAGTGGCTACTAATTAAAGTACAAATAATTAAAATAGAAGTTAATATGCACGGTACTCAAGGGTCTCTACAATATGGTAATACCTTTTCCAGCAACAATTAATATGACTCCTTTCCTTTATCCTATACTCCTGCCAAATGGATAAACAGGTGTATCTCTGTTTCATACATTGTGTTCTTGCTTCCATACTTTTCTTAAGCTGATACTTAAACACATTCATGCTCTTCTATTTTTTGCTTGTTGAATGAATTTCTTTATTCATCAATTAAAATTCAAATCATCTTCTAGAAGCTTTCTTTGATCCTCTTGGGGCCATTTAACCCCTTGGTAGCCCCAGATTTTTTTTACAGAACTTAATTATATAATCTTTTAATCCACTTTTCATTGCATCACTTATACAGGATCCCTCAAAAGTCTTGGATCAGTTTTATACCTTACTAAGCTTAACAGTGCCTTAATAATAATGGAATACCCTGTATATATTGGTCTTATCTTTTACTAGACTATAATTCTCCTAAAGACTTTGTTATGTCTTGCTTACTGCCTGGCAAAGTGCTATGTATACAATAGGTGCTTAATAAATGTGCTTTGCATCACAGTATATTTTGATAGAGCTGTAGAAACAATAATTTATACAGCATCTATAAAAAACAATCTATTTGATCAATATTACCAATTACAATTATAGAGAATCAATAATGAAGTATGCTACCTACCTCCTAACAAAAATGATGGACTCAGGGTAGCTAGGTGGTACAGTGGATAGAGCACCAGCCCTGCAGTGAGGAGGACCTGAGTTAAAAATCTAGCCTCAGAACACTTAACACTTCCTAGCTGTGTAACCCTGGGCAAGCAAGTCAGTTAACCCCAATTGCCTCAAAAAACAAAAACCAAAACCAAAAAACCCCGACAGACTCAATGAAACATTTTTGGGGGATATGGCCAATATGAAACTTATTCTGCTTAACTATGCATATTTATTATTAAGAGTTTTATTTTTCTTTTTTTAGTAGAGAGAAGGGTATGTGTAAGACAGTAACAGAATAGAAAGAAAAATTAAAAAAAATTTTTTAAAAAAGTAAAAATGTAAAACTGTCTAAAGTTATACAATAGCTATAACTTATCCTTAGAAAGAAATTATAATTTTTATTTTATGGAATTTTTTCTGTCTCAAATATAATTTAGATTAGTTAACAAATAAAAAAAGTGTATTATAAAACCCTTATCTTTAAGATCCCATTCAACAAATGAAAGATTTTAAACTTTTCCCACTTCAGAGTTCATACAATGAGGCTGTTAAAATACTTTTCCCATCTCATTATATGTACACTTATTCATGCCCATATGCCAAGTTTTTAGTTATGCAATCATAGATGTTATGCCAATTCTTACTGTGGCAATCTTTGTTTCTCTTCTGAGTATACATGTTAGGAGTAGTTTTTGTAGGGATAGATGAAAACCTAAATGGTGGTTTGTGTTATTACAACTTGTTCTAAACTTTCAGATGGAATGTAAGAAAAAAAAAAAGGACTTTAATTCATTCACTAAAATGAAATGCACAAGAAATTAAGATTTGTACTCTTTTACATACTAAAAAAGAAGAGGCAAAAGCAAACTAATATTAGTAACATTTGATCAAATTCTGACAAGATTCATAAAGATTCAAAGAATCACAACTTCTAAGTTGGAAAAGTAGCCACATAGTACAATCCATACCTGAGAAAGAATTCCCTCAACAACATGCTTAAGTATTTGTTGGCTTGGTTGGAAGCTCTTTAAGAGGAGAAAACTTGCTACATTCTAAGGAAACCTCACTGTATTTTGGATAGAGCTCATGACAAGTTTCTTTCTGTACCATGATTAAACTTGCCGTTCTGTAACTTCTCTGTACTGGTCATAATTTTAATAAGCTATTAATCACATAAATAAAACATGTCAAGGAATAACTTTAGGAAAAAAAAAACTTTTGTTATATTAACTGGGAAATATGTAATCAGTATTTGAGATCAGCCTGCCAGAAGTACTACAGAAAACTCATAATGTGGTGTGTGCTTAACAATTTGCCATCATTTTTGTTTTGTTTGGTAGCATATCATTTCATTATTGGCCCTTGGTAATCCTTTACACTTGGCACCAGGAAAAGGTCTCTGAGTAGTTCAAATGGTTCAGGTCCTGGATATTCCGCCCTATTTTTTTTCCTCCTCCTATTTTTCTTAATTAAGACCACACATTGTAACTTCCAAAATGTTTACCTTGTTTCTGTTCACAGTTCACAGCACATCCCAAAATGAGCTGAAGCATCCTTCCAAGCTCTGCAGCATCCGAGTGTTCTCCAATGAGATTAACATCAGGAAGTGTAAAATCATTAATCTGTTGTCCTAAAATCTGAATAGAGGGGAGAAAAATCCTATTTATATATTCGTTTAAAATAGAGAGCAATCAAAACAAAATTTTCAAATGAGATACCGACACCAGAATCTGGACTTGGTTGTAAGGGGTAAGTTGTATAATTCAAACCCATTGTCTTGCCCCACACCTATCTATCTCTTATATCTAGTTACTGCGCCTTGTACATAGTAGGTCCTTAATAAACACTTGCTCAAATGTGTAGACTGCTTTAAGGATTCCTTATTTTCCTAATTTTTTCCATCTCTTTCAAATTTAACATGTCCAACAGTTATGTTGGTAAATTTAAAACAAGTCTCTCAAGCCTCTTACCTCATGGTTGTAATCCAAAATTCCTTTTAAAATTTTCTTCAAATTGCTTATCTATTAAAAGAAAGAGAAAGGATAGTTGAATTATTTCAAGATATTTGTGAACAATTATTTTAATCAGATAAAGTGATTATTTTTAAAAGGATTTTAAAATCCTGCCACCATGTTTGAGGGTTGTTGCTTTGATGGTATCAAAGAATATATTTTCTTTATGTGTTGATACTGTTGTAGAAAAAGAACAAATCTCAAGAGCTAACAATTGAAGGCTAAGCCCTAGCACAGTGTAGTAAAAAAGAGGGCATAAAGATGAATATTATTTATTGTTCAAAAACATTTCCATGTCAAAAGTCCTGAAAAAGATTATATATAAACTGTAAATTTATTAATCATATTGTAATTCTAACATGAATTACATTTAACCATAGCAGTATGAACATTAAGACATGAAGACACATGTATACATCTTCCTTCTGTTCTCTTTTCTGTATTTTTGAAAAGTTTCATTAACATTTTTTTTTTCTAAACATCATTATCTTTCACTCCAAAATATCTTCCCTTATCCACATATGCAAAAATGTTTATGGCAGCCCTTTTTGTTGCAGTCGCAAGAAACTGAAAACTGAAAACTGAATAGATGCCCATCAGTTGGAGAATGGTTGAATAAATTATGGTATATGAAAGTTAGGGAATTTTATTGTTCTGTAAGAAATGACCCACAGGATGACTTCAGAAAGGCATGGAGAGACTACACATGAATGCATGCTAAGTGAAATGAGAAGAACCAGGAGATCATACATGGCAAAAAGAAGACTATATCAATTCTGATGGACATGGTTCTCCTCAACAATCTACACTGAGAGAGAGAAATGTGGGAACTGAGTGTGGACCACAACATAGCATTTTCATTCTTTCTGTTGTATGCTTGCATTTTGTTTTCTTTCTCAGGTTTTTTTTCCCTTCTTGATCCGATTTTTCTGGTGCAGCAAGATAACTATACAACTATGTAAACATATGTTTGATTTAACATATATTTTAACATATTTAACATGTAGTGGACTACCTGCCCTCCAGGCGAAGGGGTGGGAGGGAAGGAGAGGAAAATTTGGAACAGAAGGTTTTGCAAGGGTCAATGTTGAAAAATTACCCATGTGTATGTTTTGTAAATAAAAAGCATTAATTAAAAAAAAAAATAAAGAAAAAAATTAATACAACAAAATATCTTCCCTTGTAATAAAAAGCTTCTTTTGTACTAAATCAGTAACTATCATAACAATGCCATGGTCTTTTGGTCAAGTTTGAAAATATATGTACTTGTATCAATACTCCAATCACTTCTCTAAGAAATTTCCAAGAAGCACGAGTCACCATAAGTCTTCTGGATTTGTGCTTGGTCACTGAAATTGTTTGCTAATTAAAGTATTTGGAGATAAAAAGTTATCCCATATGTAATGTTTTTAGCCACATCCCCAAAATTGTGGCATGTTGACTCACTGTTATTTTCCAGTGGACTGGTAATGGAGAAAGCCATCTGCATCCAGAAAGTGGACTGTGAGAATTGAATGTGGATCACAAAATAGTATTTAAATTTTTTATTTTTCTTATGCAGCATGATAAATGTGGAAATATGTATAGAAGAATTGTACATTTTAACATATATTGGCTAACTTCCTGTTTGAGGGTGAGGATGAGGAAAAAAAATTTTGGAACACAGTGTTTTGCAAAAGTGAATGTTGAAAACCAGTCTTTGCAGATATTTTGAAAATAAAAATCTATTATTTAAAAAAAGAAAAGCTGCTATGCCATTCATTATACTATATGTATACGTATATATACCTACACATATATGTAGTATTTTATCTGTAAGCATAATATAGCTTTTCAACTTAGCACTATTTGAAATTTTTTTTTTATTTTCACTTAAAATACAAAATGAAAAGGGAAAAAAATTGCCAAGTACACAGCAGACCATAAGGATTATATATAAAACAATAGGTTTAAAAAAAAAAAAACCAAAAACCTACAGTCTATTAAGTACACAACAATTATTATATCTAAAACATCACACTATATAATTTAAAAATATACCAAAGCTTAAAAATGCTAACCATTATCTCAAGCTTTCAGCAAGTTATAACCTTTATGCTGGTGGAAGATGGCAGCTGGACTGAAGATTGCTGATGGTTGAAGCAGTTGTAGCAATTTTTCAAATAAGACAAAATGCTGCGTGGATTGACTTGTCCTTTTACTTAAACACTCAGAGACCATTGTAGATTGTAATTGGCCTAATAATATTATTATATCTCAAAAAACAGAAAGATCCGAGGAGACGGAGAAACAGGATCAGCAGGTTGGTGAAACAAGTCAGAACACTCTATTAAGTTTATTGTCTTAGATGGCAATGGTTCATATGGCCCCAAAACAATTATAATAGTGTCAATAAAAGATCACCAATAGCAGATCATCATAACAGATATAATAATAAAAACTTTAAAATATAGTGAAAATTACCCATAAGTGACAAAGAGGTGTAATGTGAACATATGTTGAAAAAATAGTGATGAAAGACTTGCTTGGGTTGCCACAAATCTACAATTTGTAAAAAATATAATATCTGCAAACTACAATAAAAGGAGGTATACATGACCAAGTAGGATATATACCAGGAATTCAGGACTGGTTCAATATTAGGAAAACTATTAGCATAACTGGCTATATCAATAACCAAATTAAAATACCATATGATCACCTCAATAGATGCAGAAAAAGTATGATAAAATCCAACATCTATTCTTATTAAAAACACTTGAGAATATAGGAATAAATAGACTTTCTCTTAAAATACTCAAGAGCAGATATTTAAAACTGTCAGTAAGCATCATCTGTAATGGGGATAAATTGGAACCATTCCCAATAAAATCAGGAATGAAACAAGGATACCCATTATCACTATTACTATTCAATATTGTATTAGAAATGCTAGTTGGGCAATAAATTGAGAGATTAAAGGAATTAAGAGTAGGTAATGAGCAAACCAAATTATCACTCTCTGCAGATAATATGATGATATACTTAAGAGAACCCCAGAGATTTTACTAAAAAGCTATTACAAATAATCTACAACTTTAGCAAAGTTGCACGAAACAAAATAAATCCATTTAAATCCTCAGCATTCTTATACATCACCAACAAAATCCAATAGCAAGAGATACAAAGAGAAATTCCATTTAAAATAACTGTCAATAACATAAAAATATTTGGGAATCTATCTGCCAAAGGAAAATCAGGAACTATATGAGCAAAATTACAAAACGCTTTCCACACAAATAAAGTCAGATTTAAACAACTGGAAAAATAGCAAGTGTTCTTGGATAGGCTGAGCGAATATAATAAAGATAACAATACTATCTAAACTAATCTATTTATTTAGTGCTATACCAATCAGACTCCCAAGAAACTATTTTAATGAGCTAGAAAAAATAACAACAAAATTCATATGGAAGAACAAAAGGTCAAGAATTTCAAGGGAGTTAATGAAAAAAAAAATCAAATGAAGGCAGCATAGCTGAACTAGATCTAAAACTATATTATAAAGCAGTGGTCACCAAAACCATTTGGTATTGGCTAAGAAATAGACTAGTTGATCAGTGGAATAGGTTAGGTTCACAGGACAAAATAGTCAATAACTATAGTAATCTAGTGTTTGACAAACCCAGAGATCCCAACTTTTGGGATAAGAATTTACTGTTTCACAAAAACTGCTGGAAATTAGTATAGGAGAAATTAGGCATGGACCCACACTGAACACTGTACACCAAGATAAGATCAAAATGGGTTCATGATCTAGGCATAAAGAACGAGATTATAAATAAATTAGAGGAACATGAGAGGATAGTTTATCTCTCAGACCTGTGGAGGAGGAAGGAATTTGTGACCAAAGAAGAACTAGAGATCATTATTGATCACAAAATAGAAAATTTTGATTATATCAAGTTAAAAAGCTTTTGTACAAACAAAACTAATGCAAACAAGATTAGAAGGGAAGCAATAAACTGAGAAAACATTTTTACAGTTAATTTACAAGAAATTAAGCCATTTTCTAATTGATAAATGGTCAAAGGATATGAATAGACAATTTTCAGATGATGAAATTGAAATTATTTCTAGTCATATGAAAGGGTGTTCTAAATCGCTATTGATCAGAGAAATGCAAATTAAGACAACTCTTGAGATATGACTACTCACTTGTCAGATTAGCTAAGATGATAGGAAAAGATAATGACGAATGTTAGAGGGGATGTGGGAAAACTGATACACATGTATTGCTGGTGGAGTTGTGAATGAATCCAACCATTCTAGAGAACAATTTGGAACTATGCTCAAAAAGTTATCAAACTCTGCATACATACCCTTTGATCCAGCAGTGTTTCTAGTGGGCTTATATCCCAAAGAGATCTTAAAGGAGGGAAAGGGACCTGTACATGCAAAAACTGGAAAATGAATGGATGCCCATCAATTGAAGAATGGTTGGTAAATTGTGTTATATGATAATGTTATAGAATATTATTGTTCTATAAGAAATGACCAGCAGGATGAATACAGAGAGGCTTGGAGAGACATGAACTGATGCTAAGTGAAATGAGGAGACCCAGGAGATCATTATACACTTCAACAACAATACTATATGAGGATATATTCTGATGGAAGTGGAATTCAGTTCCAACTGATTAATGAGGGACAGAATCAGCTACACCCAGTGAAGGAACACTGGGAAATGAATGTGGACTACTTGCATTTTTGTTTTTCTTCCCACTTTATTTTTACCTTCTGAAATCACTATTTCTTGTGCAACAAGAGAACTGTATGGATCTGTACACATATGTTTTATTTAAGATATACTTTAACATGTTTAACATGTATGAGACTGGCTGCCATTAGGGGAGGGGGGAGTGGGGAGTGAAGAGAGGGAGGGGAAAAGTTGGAACAGAAGTGAGTGCATGGAACAATCTTGAAAAATTACCCATGCATATGTTCTGTCAATAAAAAGCTATAATAAAATAAATAAATTTAAAAAATAAAAGGAGGTACGCCTGTTATTTTTTCACTGTTTAGTGTGTTTTCAGATATTTTCAACTTCAATTCTAGGACTGAGATTCTGTGTTTGGACTAATCACTCCTGGTAGTCTTGGATGTCTCAGATGGCTACTTGCCACTGTAACACCCACATGGATGGGATGGTGGCTACTATTAGGCTCACCATCTTCAATGGCTGGTTTGGGTCTCAGGTTTCTGGGTACACCAGTGTAGGTTGAGGCTCAGATCTCTCTTACCTAAGAGGATGCAACAAGATGCTAGAAACCCCGAATTTAAAGCCTTTTACAGATTTCTTCCAGCACACAGGTAGTGAGGTGGCCCTACCTCCTAGCATGGATCCTGTGCTCTGAAGAGAGTATAGTGGAGCCAATTCCTTGCTTCAGTTAACTGTCCATTACTTCTATTCCAACACACCAGCCTAGGATCTAGTGCTGGCCTATTATACCTTGTTCAGAATACCAATTGGCCTCAAGTTTACTTTCAGGAATTCTCCCTAGCTTCCTTTTTCTCTTCAACTCTGCTTACTTCTGGCTCAGGTGTTAGAGTTTAGGATTCTTTACTTGGTAAAAAACCTGTCTCCCAAGCTCCAACACAATGTTTACTTTAATTACCTTTCCTGTTCTTATTCCATTGTCAGTTTCTGTATTCTAAGCATTTTTCTATGCAGTTCTGGACTCTATAAAAGTTTGTTTATAATTTCCTTCTGCATTTTTAAAAAATCATCATTCCATGTGATCCCTTTTTATGATTTTGGAGTAAAGTTCTGTGGGAGTCCTGTGTCTTTCTGTGACTTTTTATGTCACCATTTAAAACCAATGTTCAAGGTTAATTCTTGCGAGAGAAGGCTGTATTTATAAACTAAGTGGTTATTATTGGAAGAATAGTCTGGGGCTAAATAATATAGAGTTGACATGGGCATACAATTCAGGATTATAGCTATATTAGCATCAAGCCAATTAAGTTAACCAGAGAAATCCTAAAACATGAGGAATATTTGGGGGGGAGACCCGATGTTATTTTTCAAAAATCATCTTGATTTATATGATATCTTGATAGTATTATGATTTAGTGACATCTTCAAAACAAACACACTAAGTTATCATAAGTAGACGCAAAGCCCAAACTAAAAATATAAGCAGTCATTGTTCTCTTCTCAGGCCCTGCTAATTTCAGTCACTTTCCAAGTGCCAATGTGTGAATTAGAACTCAGATTCCAAATTTGGTAAAGGGATCTTTTTACAATACCGTACTCTTCCAAACCCAAATAGCTCACAGGAAGCTACATTAAAATACATTAAAATAACTAAATACCAGAGAGAAAAATATGTAATACATTTGTAGGTGGAAAAAATAGAAAAATACCTTTAATCTCCAGTTGTCTCCCACTTCAGTTTTGATTCTATTTAGCCAATTTTCATCAAAATATACAGGATCTCTGCAAGTAAAAATTGGTTTATTAACAAATTTAAAGATCAAAGAAAGTAGGAAAATTGAATCTCTATAGCACTGTAGCAATTTGACATAAAAATGTTTTATTAAATCAATAAGTAAACATATACATGAGCTTACATATAATATTTTTCAAAAAATTAACGTGAAGTGTTAAAAGTTTATATATTATGAATTTTATCAAAGCAACCAAAATAAGAAGTAAATCGCAGCAGAGTAACATTTTTAAATTAACAAAATCAGTTCCTATAAAAAGAAGTACACTAAACTGGAATGTGATAGGATACACATAGCACGATAATGTCTAAATATATTTAAAAGCAACTAAAATGTTCTTTTTAAACAATTAAACAAATTAAATTAGCCTCAATACCTCAAGCAATGTCATTTTATAATAATTCAGACATCAATGTCATTATTTTATACTTTTAAAATTCAATTTTAGCAAACACCTACAGTCTATTAAATATGTATGCTAAAATCCTCACATATACTATAGCTTCAACTGTGCTTTGGTCAATTCATATATTTTTCTTTACAGAGTAATGTACAGCAATCTCTCAGTAAAAGTCATATCCATATTGAAAGTTTTGGGTGTCTCATTATTACAATCAAGATCACTTATATGCATATAAATGTAAAAGTCTTGACTTTTAAGTTAAAAGATTTTCTTCTATTCCTACCTCTAGGCTTTACTACCTATATATGGATAAGTCACTTAACCTTTATATATTTGCAGTTTTGTGTAAATTGATGAGGGTTGGGGTCCCTTTAAGATTCCTTTCTAATTGTCCAACCCATGGCTGACCTTGATTCACAAATCCTAGTCAAAGGCACCCTTTGAATATCTGGGCCCAGGCCCCATCAGCTCAGCTTCCCCCAGCCCTCACCTGATCTGAGCTAACTGAAAAGCCCACCGAGAACTTGGAACTGCCCACAATCTTTTGGGTATAAAAGAGGTGAGCTGGAACTCCCTCATTGCAAGAGCCCTCCCAGCTAACACATGGTATCCTTCCAGCAATGTAGGGGTTCCTGCCCGCCTAGCGGCCACCTTTGGCCCTGGCATCTTTCTAACTGAACTTTACTTCCAAATTTCTACAATAAACCTTTTATTTATCAATCTAGGTTTTTGGGCCTGTAAATTCATTTTACAGGGGACACTGCGCCTCATGGGATTATCTTATTATCTAGGTGCCGAGAAATAGTGTTCCCCCTTTCCTTTCCCTCATTAAAAGGAAGTTCTGAAAAATGGAATCCTTGCACTCGGTCTACACCAGCCTTGTGCCCGCCAACTGGCATCCCCTTGCCAGGCAGTTTGGCCTTCCTGGAGGCCAAATGCCTGTCTATCCCTTTACTATCAATAAAGACTTTGTACAGCATTGAGTAGTGAATTCATTTGCTACCGAACCTGCCCTTGGTTACTTTGGGGAAGGACAAAGGTAAATCAGACCCAGGAGAAGAGTTGATCCATCTCGGCTTAGAGCCACAATTTACTCCTCATCATTTGGTGGCCCTCGAATGGGAAATTTTATGGAGGTAAGCTGGAAATATCTTCCTTTTATAGCGGATGGCAGTTTAAAAATTCCTAGGAAATAGTGGCCTTAAACTGTGGGGAGCTTGTAGAAGCTCTGAGGACAGTTTGGCTCAGGACACTGGGTGCAAACGAATTCCTGTTTTTGGACAAATAGTTCTCCTGAGACAGGGGAACATTTGTTGAATCTGACAGAGACGTCTGATCAGGTTGAGCTATAAAAGTGGAAATTTTGGGGCTTGTGTGGTGGCAAAAATGGGTCAATTCTTCTCCTCCATCCCTAAAGATTCACCTCTGGGATATCTCTTGAGAAATAGAAAGAAATTCAGCCTCAAAGATTTAAAATTAAAAAGTCTTATTCACTTCTGCAATGAAGTGTGATCCCCCTTTATAATCTGGAGAATTATGAACAGTGGCCTATTTATGGATCTATTAATTTTTCTACTATTAGGGAATTAGATCTATATTGCAGAAGACACAGCAAATGGTCAGAAGTTGCATATGTACAGGCCTTCTGGTCCTCTCCAGGGATCCCAAACTACGGTTAACTTGCAGGATGTTTCTGTCTAAGTTTACAGAGGTGGAACTGGGGAGAGACGCTGATCCCCAGAAGGACCCTCCTAACTTACCCTAACTTACCCCCAGAGCTGGACTCTGGGAATACTCTAATGCTTTACCCATCTCGGCTGAGAAGCAGTGATCCTTCTTCCTCACCCTGCTCCCTCCTAGCTCCTAATCAGGTTTCCCTGCTCCACCCTCCTACCTCTCCCACCCAGTCTGACTCTATTAAGCTGAGGCCCAGGACTCCGATTTAGCAATCTCTAAGCCTCCGGAGAGAAAAGGCCAGCTCTTTGGGGGAAACGCTTAGAGTGCAAAGGCCCCTCCCTTTATGGGATTTTTCCCACATAATGGAGAAACTTATTGAGGGGTTTACAGCCATTCCTTTTCAGAGGGATCAGTCCTGGGGAGATGTTATCTCTTATTGCACAATACAGGAAATAAGAATGGTCCCGGAGCTAAAGCAGAGGTTTGCTAAAGACATGACTGGGAGGTACCAGGCGGGGGTCCTTGCTATTCCCTTTGCAAATTCCGGGGGGAACTATGAAGAGGAGAGTGGGCATAGAGAAGAGGGGAGTGGGAACATAGAGGAGAGGAGTGGTGATACAGAGATGAGGGATCATCTCCTAACCTGTCCCATTGAAGGAATGAAAAAAGGTATATAAAAAGCAGGTAGATTACAAGAAGCTTATGCAAGCAACTGATAAGAATCCTACTTTATTTCAGGGTCACCTTGTAGTAGCCATTAGAAAATTCACTAGCTTGCACCCCACTTTTCTAGAGGGGATTGCTGTCATTGCCATGCATTTATCAATCAGACTTCCTCAGACATAAGACTAAATCTGCAGAGATTGGCTCTAGAATCCCAGACTTCCAAGACTCAATTATTTGAAGTCACCTTTGGGGTATGTAATGATAGAGATTGGGAGGATGGAAAGATCGGAGCAAAGAGCAGACAGCAGACACAGATTCTGGCTACTGCTAGTTTCCATGAGCCCCAAAGTTTGTGCTTCAGATGCAGTCAGCATGGTGGCCACTGGGCAAGGAATTGCCCTCAGACTATAGGCCTCTACCCTGAATACAAACGGGAAGGACACTGGAAGAGTGACTGCCCAGAGAAGGAAAGGACCACAGACTCCAATCTCACCCCCCCAAGCCTCTCCAGACTTGAGGTGGCATGTCCCTGGACCAGGCCCACCTTCTACTATCAGCAAAGCCAAGCTTCCTGGGGTAAATTTGGACTTAGCAGGTGCACCAATCTCATTTTTTGATATGGAAGCCCCTTTTTGTTCTGTTCCTCCATTCAGATCCTACTCGCTGATCCCCCCCCAAGGTGCTGGAATTAAAGGGAGATATAATCACCATACCCTCTCACATTCTCTGTGAAATCTGGGAGGAAATAGAAGTTTTAAGAACAAGGATTAAGAAATTTGGGAATTGGTTATTTACTTGTGTCTTTAAAATTTTAATCTGTTGTACTAACTTGTAAGTGAATAGAACTTGGCTATTTTAAAACTGACAGGAAAGTTTTTTTCCTTAAAGCAGTCTTTAGAGCCTGCAAGAGTAAAGGGCAATAAAACCTTATCTGATCGAAACTCAGGCTGTCAAAAAAACCCAAAACAAAACACTTGATTATGAGAAATAATTTGACTATTGCCTTTGCAAACTAGATTGTTTAGATCTTGGAATTTGTTTGAATATTGATGCATTTACTGCTAAAGAGGTTTGAAAAGAGCAATTAAAGATTTGCAAGGTATTAGAAGGCATTTGGGAATAAGAAAAAGAGGTGGGGGAGGGAGACTCACAAATCCCCACAGCTTTCTACATCTAGTCAGAAAAGTTGTTGGAAATTAAGGAAGTGAATAAACTGATGGGTAAATAAAAGGGGGGAAGGGTGGCCCCATATAGAATCCTCATCCCCTCCCCCAGGTGTACTCCTGCCATTTTAGTAAAGATGCTGCCATAGCAACAAAAGGGTGATTTGGATTGATTGAATATTTGTTTCTTGATGCATAAGGGTTTTATTATTTAAGAAATATGGTCATAAATGCAATCCCTACTGTGGTAGGATTATTTCTAAAAGTTTAATTGTTATTTTTAAGAACTTCTTTTATTCTGTTATGTGGTATTTGGATATTCTGTATAAGTTTAAATATAAGTTAAACAGATTGTATTATATTGGGTCATTCTGAGATTATTTAGAGAACCTCTAAAATAATAGGGTTTTTTTTGTCCTTTTGAAAATGTTTCTGACAATATGCAATTTGGGATATTTTCTATGTAATGGGTATTTTAAGAGCAAACAGAATTGTATGTATAATGTTCACTTATGAAAACTTATGAAACATCTATTTGGATATAATTGTTTAAGTTGTGAACTTATTGAGACAAATTCCTTTCTGTTATCAATATAAGGTTATGATTTAGAATTTATCAGAAATCTGATTGATGGAATCTGTTAGTGGGAATAAAAATTTTCTTGAGCTTATAAGTTAATGCTGTTTATGAGTTTTAAAGCTCCACCCTCTAACAGTTAGTGGAATTATTGACTGGAATGGAATTGGATTAAAAGCTATTTCATTCTATGTACTTAAAGCTGAGTTTTAACTACTCATGTTATAATTATGTTCTTTTATTTTTTCCTCCTGTATCTAATTTTATGATCAGAGCAATGGTGAATAAAATTGTTAATGCAATTCAATTATGTCATTCCTTGCTATTTTCAGTCTGATTATATGTAATCATTGTATCCTAAATGCTTGGGCAAATCAGTTTTTTTTGTGTTTTTTTTTGCCTGGTCATTTGTCTGCTACTGGATATTTGTGCTTTGTTTTTTAAGGGTTTTAAATAAGAGGACAATTAACAAAAGTTTGTGAAACCTAATTGCTGTTACAGCCTGATCTATAAACTAACCTTTATTTGTTAGATTTATGTTTGTGCTCTAGATTTTGGTCAAATTACAGATATTGACTTGCTTCAGGTCCTAGATCAGTTTTGATCAGCTTTGATTGTCAGCACAGCAGTCAGAAATGCAAACCAGTTCTTCTTTGGAACTTCCAATCGTATCTCAGCCAGCATCAGCTTTAGAAGAGACAATGGACTAGAAACCCTGCTTCTAGTGAACTTTGGGCTGATGTGGAGGACTTTGGGAATGATTGATGAATGACTGTTAAACCTTGTCTGGGTTATCTATTACTGTGTGTTTAAAATTTGTAATGGGAGTTGTTAAAACATTATGGCTATCTCTTTGAGATCTCAACTCTCCCCCGCTCTTCTCCCCCCACCCCTTTCGATGCCCCTTTCCAGCAGGAAGCAGCTAGATAATCTTCGATGCCCATTTTCCCTACCCCAAAAGAATTTGGTTCCTATTATTTGAGGGGGAGAATGATATGGTCAAAAAAGAGATAGTTCAAGATAAAAATAATTAACAGGAAATTCTTGTCTGAGGAGGGGTTAAAGGAGATAATTTGAGATACAAATGACTAAGAGAAATTCTGTCTTATTTACAGATATCTCCGGAACATCTCTGTGCAAACGTTGTTTTGATGACTCTAGTTAAGTATAAAAGGAAGTTCTGAAAAATGGAATCCTTGCACTTGGTCTACACCAGCCTTGTGCCCACCAACTGGCATCCCCTTGCCAGGCAGTTTGGCCTTCCTGGAGGCCAAATGCCTTTACTATCAATAAAGACTTTGTTTTGATACAGCATTGAGTAAGTGAATTCATTGGCTACGGAACCTGCCCTTGGTTACTTGGGGAAGGACAGAGGTAAATCAGACCCAGGAGCTGATCCATCTCAGCTTGGAGCCTCAATTTACTAGGGCTCAAAATGGCAGAGAAAAGCCAGGGATGTTGCTCGATCCCTCAATTGTTCTATAAAACAATGCTAAAAATCAAGCTTTAAAGGGATTCTGGAGTGACAGAACCAAAAAAAAAAAAAAAAAAAAAAAAAAAAAAAAAAAAAAAAAATTTATATATATATATATATATATATATATATATATATATATATATATATATATATATATATATATATATATATATAAACAATTTTCTAGCTTAAGATAACTTAGAGGGATTTCAGGAATAGTCTGCTTCAGTTGGATAAAAGTTTAGACCCAACATAGGCATAGTACTGTGGCTCTTAATTACAGAACACATAAGCATCTGAGACACTTTGGTCCTGGCTCAGCAGGCCAGCTGTGAAACTTCCAGCCTCAGCACAGAGGGCAAATTGCAAGCCCCAGAATTGTGGCACAACAGACTGGATTAAGCCAATCCAGCCAACTAGCACCTCTAGGTCCAGAGAAGAAAGCGAGTGATGAGTCCCTATCTTGCACCAAAAGATATCTGGGACAAAGTTCTAAGAACAGGACTCAGATTAAAAACAAAAACTAATCCTAAACAAAGAAAGCTACTATGGCAACAGGAAAGATCAGAATACAAATTAAGCTCAAAAAGTTTTCTTGAAAGAACTCAAAAAAGGATTTAAAATATCAAATTAAGAGAAGTAGAAGAAAAAATGGGAAAAGACATGAAAGTTATGCAGGAGAATTATGGGGGGGAAGTCAATAGTTTAGAAAAGAAAGCACAAAAATCAATCTCTTTAAAAGGAGAATAGTAAATAATCAAATAAAGCTAACTGGAAAAAAATCATTAAAAATTGGAACTGAACAAGTTGGAAGAGACATCAAGAATAAGTCAAAAAAAATTTTTAATGAAAAAATAGAAGAAAATATGAACTACCTCATTGGAAAAACAAATTATCTAGAAAACAGATGCAGAAGAAATAATTTAAGAATTATTGAAAGCCATGACCCAAAAAAGGGCCTGAATAACATTTTTCAAGAAAATATCAAGGGAAAATGTCTGTTATCCTAGAATCACAGAGCAAAATAGTTATTGAAAAAAAAATCTACTGATCAGCTTCTGAAAAGAGATCCCAAAATTAAAACTCCAAGATCAAGGAGCAATAGTCAGGATTACTCAGGACTTTAGTAACAGCTTTCACATTTAAGGATCATATTCCAAAAAGCAAAAGAGCTTGGATTACAGCTAAGAATCAACTATCCAGCAAAACTGAACATAATCTTTTAGGGAAAAAGTTGGATTCAAAGAAATTGGGGACTTTCAATCATTTCTAATGAAAAGATCAGAAGTAAAGAGAAAATTTGATCTTCTCCAACTCACTTCCAGTTGATCAATGATGGACAGAAACAACTACACCCAGAGAAGGAACACTGGGAAGTGAATGTAAATTGTTAGCACTACTGTCTATCTATCCAGGTTACTTATACCTTCGGAATCTAATACTTAACATGCAATAAGAAAATTGGATTTACACACATATATTGTATCTAGGTTATATTGTAACACATGTAAAATGTATGGGATCGCCTGTCATCTAGGAGAGGGAGTAGAAGGAGGGAGGGGAAAATTTGGAAAAATGAATACAAGGGATAATGTTATAAAAAAAAAAATTAGTCATGCATATATACTGTCAAAAAATGTTTTATAATTATTATTAAAAAAACACGAAAATTTGATCTTCAAATACACAAGTCTCAAGAGAAAGTTAAATAAGAAATTAAAAAAAAAATAATAATTTAAAGATTAAAGTGTGTATATCCCTAGATGATACTTATAACTCTTGAATACTGTATCATTCTTAGGGCAGTTAGAAGGGGTCTATAGATAAGACAGAAAGTGTGGGTATAAGTTGACTTTGATGGAAGCATATGAAAAAGTGATTAAGGAGTGGAAAAGGGATTGTACTGGGAATACATAAGCAACTTCGAGAACCTTTTCTGTTTTGCTTTTGTATGCCTCGTTTAACACAAATTGGGTCCTTAATAAAAATTTACTGGATTTGAATAAAAGATAGGCAAACCATTATTTTAGGGGAAAAAAAAAAAAAAAAAAGATAAAAAAATTTTTTATTATCAATTTCTTTACTGAAGAACAATGAGTTATCAGACACCAACAATACATTGGTTTTAAGATTCTTTAAAAAAAACAACCCAATTCTAAACTAAGAACAACATATACTAAGAAGACCAGCAATAATACATCAGAATTTGTAATATACAACTGGAAAATTCACTTTTATTTTCTGGTGACTTATTTTCAGTAACACTATTGTTAAATTAAGAAACATGGCTTATTTTAAACCACTCTGAAATATTATTAAGGAATAGACATTTAAAGTGTAGTTCCAAAGTGCTATATAGCCAACGATCACCTGGCAAAAAAGTATAGTCCTAGGCAATTACCAGGTTAATTGAAACTGATCATTTTGCTTCAATTATTAGAATTTTCAGATGTAAAATGCCTGTATAACAATCACAAGATATTTAAATATTTAAGAATTTAACATTGCCTTTTCTCTTAAATCCAAAAAAATCCCATCCAACTCAGTAGTCTACCTTGATTAGCTCATTTTATCCCTATCTTATACTACAGTAAGCCTATGAAGAAACTCCTTCGCTATCAAGAAATGGCACAACTCACAGTTAACTAACTGGAAACATTTTTAAAATATTTTCTACATTTTCAGAACATCTCCATACAAAAGAACAGGTACTACTATGACAGAACTTGGATATTATTTGATTCTCTTCATATATTGGGCTTCTAGTTGTACAGTAACTAATTAACATGTTTCTATGTTCGAATGTTGTTGGTGTGAACCTGTACCAGTGTGCTTAAGAAAATCTTTCCATTTAAAGCTATTTTAGAAACAGTAAAAAGAACTAGTATTCAGAAGAGAAACAAAAAGATAATGTTTGTGTAGACTTTCCAAGAAAATTTTACATCCACAAAGATACATCTTGTTTTCAAAATTAGCAGTTTTTTTCTTACCACAGATAACCGCTATTTTAACTTTTAGGCAGAACATTGATTTCAATACACAATGCATCATAGTGCAGAACTTGGAATAATTAAGAAATACTACTAACTGCAGTATCCCATAGATCACTCAAAGTCCTTATTCCTAATTTAAATGCTGAACTCTTATTCAAATGCTGGATTGTATGTATACAATACAAAATGTACAGAGAGGTTGATTACCAGAGCATGATTCTATATTGTATATCCTGTTTTTCCAGATAGTAGGATTTTAAAAAAAATAAAATGTCATTGAAATAAAAAAACAACAGGAACAAAACCAAACCCAACAGTGACCTATCCTGACTTAAATATTTTAATTAACAGTTATCATAACATTTAGGTTACAATTTCTTTTTAAAGAAAGTTATATAAAATATAGTATGCAAAGACAAAATAATGAAATGGAAATGATAGAACTGGAAATCAGAAAAATCATTAAATCCAGCACTAAATCATATTCCAGCTACAAAGCCTTTGATAAACTTGCTCACCCTCCATAGCAATTACTTCATGAATAAAATGAGCATAATAATGTATATTTTACCTATGATAAAAAATTTTATGAAGATGAAATTAAAAACACATATGAAAGTAATTTGAAAAGCACTAAACAATTAATTTTAATATATAATTTTAATATTCCTTTTAGGATGATGAAGCATTTTGCAACTGTGATAACATTTGGGTTACAAATGTATTATGCAGACGCCCCAGTTAATACTATTTCCAACTGATAGAAATAATCCATAAAAGTTGTTTTTGTAAAATCTGCTTCAAGTTATCTAATCACAATATTCTTATGACCAGATTTTTCATTTACCATAAGATTATAGATTTAGAGCTGTAAGAGGTTCAATTCTGGTTCAATCTCTTCATTTTGAGAAGAGAAGCTGAGGTACAGAATGTTCCCTAAGTCATTAAGAATCTAGATTCAAAATCATTTCCACTTCCTCCAAAACTAGCTCTCTCTCCACTGCACCATTCTCCTCTCAGAAGAAACAGTGTGATATACATTTCCAGACACTGGACAAAATCAGGACATGCTTGTTTAAACCTTGCCTTAGATCATTAACTAGCTTTATAACCTTGGGCAAGACATATCATAAGATACTTACGTACAATAGCTTCCTGCCTAGCATACTTATTTGAATGTAACTTCAACTACAGTTTCTCATTCTGTTTAAATAAGAAAACAATCATAAATTCAAGATATATAAATTTTAGGACATAACTAAAAATACAAAAAACAAACACTGCCTCCCCTTAAAAAAAAAACCAACCACCAAAAAACCCCCCAAAAACCACACACACACACACACACAACCACCAAGAACACAGCTGAACATATGTTTCTCAAAGTTCTCGGGAAAAAACCCCACACATAATTTATACAAAATAAACAAAAAACTAGCATTGATATAGTACATTAATATTTGAAGGCATTTTATATATTATCTAAATTTCTGATGGCTATTTTTAGATCAAATATTATTATCTATATTCTATATGTGAAGTATCCAATCGTATTTACCCTTGACTACACCATATTGAGAAACTAAAGCTAGAGTTTAAGATCAATGGTACAATGAAGGAACAATTAGATTTGGAAAAAACTTAGGTTCAAGGTTAGGTTGCCTACTTACCAACTGTGTGTCCTTAGGGAGACACTTAAACCTCTCCAAGGAAAGCCTCAAATTATTCAACTGTAAAAAAAAGATTATACCTATCTACTCTTTTGAGTTGTTATGAGACTAAAATAAGCAGTTAAGTAGCACAATGACCCAGGACCTAGAGTCAGGAAGCCCTGAGTTCACATTGGGTCTCAGATACTAACTGTATGTTCTGAAATATTACTTCACCCATATTGGCTTCAATGTCTTGATACGTGGAATAATAACTACTATTATAATAACTAATGTCCAATAGACATTTGGAAATATATGACTATAGCTCAGCTAAGATTAGGTATAGATTTGTAGATATGGTAATCATTTGCAGAGAGATAACTGAACCCATGATTGGGGGGAGGGGGGAAGGAAGAGAAGAGAAGGGAGGAGGAGAAGAGAAGGGAAGAGGATCCAGAACAGAGTATTGACTGCCCATGATTTCTGGTTTGTGACATGGGTGAAAAATCAACAAAGGAGAGCTTGGAGGAATTTTGGGTCAGGCAGGAGAACTAGAAGAGAGCAATCCCATAAAACTACAGAAAGGAGAGAATAGTCCAGGAAAGGTAATTGTGTCAAATTCTTGAAATGGTCATTAGATTTGGTAATTAAGAAATCATAGATAACTTTGAATAGGATAATTTCAGTTAAATGATGAAGTTAGAAACCAGATACCAAAGAATTTAGAAGAGAATAAGAGGAGAAAAAGCAAAAAACAATGAGTGTAGATAATTTTATTAAGAAGTTTTGTCACAAAGGAGAGGAGAGATACAAAAAGACAGCTAGCAGGAAGGATAAAAAAGGTGTTTCTTTTCTTTCTTTAAGGATGGTGAATATTTGTTCATGTTTGTAGATTGCAGGGAAGAAGTCAATTGATAGAGAGAAACTAAAGGTAAGAGACAGTGGTGTAAGACAGTATAGGCAATTTACTGGAGAAGATAGGAGATATTAGAGAATGGAAGAGGAAAGGAAATAAGCATTTATAAATGGGATCAAAAGTATAGTAAGTTGAAGTGTTGGACTTAGAAACTTGACTTGTTGGTCAACCCAAAACTAAAATGGAAGAGAAAATAAGTGGAGGAAGAAATCTGAGGAAGCGCTGGAACCAAAGGAATATAAAATTTGATCGCTGAAACCTTGCAAGGTATCTTGGGCTTTTTGGGCTAGGACCATGCCTTAAATTCAAATCACTCTGGCTTTCATGGATTGAGATCAATAATAGGATGCAGGCCAAGCCCACTGGATAATGGTTTGGGCTCAGATTAGCTCAGGGTGTATATAAATAGCAATCATTTCTATTTTGAGGGTCTTCCCCTCACAGACTGATTTCTTTTTTTTTTTTTTGGGGGGGTGGTGGGGGGCCTCTGTAAAAGAGGCCTATTTCTTACCTAGCCTTAATCACTGACTGGAACTGCCTCAGTCAAACTGAAAGCAAATAAATACCTTAGTTTAAAAAGACCCAAGGTATCCTATTGCATCCAGGGCCATCTTCAGTTGTTCCATCTATATGTTGCAGATGGCTTTGGAGGAGAAAGTAATGCTGGTGACTTTATACAGTTCTCACTCACTTAAATCCAATTCATTTGCATGTCATAGCATCATTTCTTTGATGTCATGGTCCTCTAGGAAAAAAGGACAAACTACAATAACCCTAAATGCTTAGGAATCTAATGTTTATTTACTGACTGAGGACCTCACAAAAAGGTGAGCAACAATTAATGCCATAAGCATAAATACATAAGAAGAGAAAAGAACAAAACTGGAAACAACAATCAAGAGGCAGCAAAGGAAAATGTTGGTAGTTGCCTTCCATTACAATTCCCTCCCGTTCCCCCCCTCCACCTATTTCTTCCACTTGCCGCCTTTTTTTTTTTTCTTCTGCTCTATTTTTTTATCCTCTATTTATCTTGTACCTCTGGGTATATATTATTGAGACCTTTAGGGTCTCAATGAAATTTCTTACATTAAAGGCTGCAAAAGAAATTAGCCCCTAATTTAATCCTGATTCAAAAGAAAGAAGTAGACAACTTTTTTGTAGGTAGGGTGTAGAGTAAAATATATTGTTTTAAAGCACCTACAAAACAAAATTCAGTCAAAATCAAGGATAATAAAAACTGCTATAAATACATTAAAGGACGAGTATCTGACTTTTCTAGTCTTTTCTGAATTTCACATATCAAGAACAAAAATAGCAACACTGGAGCAATTTTCCTTTGTATGAAAAGGTTTTTTACATGTTTAGCATGTATTAGACTGTTAGACATCTGGGGGCGGGGGGGAATTAGAACAAGGGATTTTGCAAGAGCTAATCTAGAAGAATTGTCCATGCATGTTTTGAAAAGTGAAAAGCTTTAATAAAGGAAAAAAAAAGTTATTTAACAGATACAAAACTCATCAACTATGAAACAAATTCAAAAAGCTTTAAACCAATGGCTTCAGTTCAAGGCATACAAATAGGATGAGATAACTAAAAATGAATTAATGGAGAAGATTTCAAGAAAGAACAAAAAATCCAACTGACTCATCCTTGGATACTGATTATCTAGTCAACATCACAATGGCTAAATATCCTATAAACTGTACATAAATGAATGCATGTTTTTTTTTTAAATAATTTTATTAAGCATTTACTATATGCCATGCACTATACTAAAATTACCTAATTTTTGTTTTTAAGTTACAAGCTTGGACATTACCAAAAGAGAAACAAGAAATAGCTGAGATTTGGTTGTAAATTTATAGGGGGTTTCTTAAATGATCTTTCCTATTTCCAACATATACACACAGAGATGCCCAAACAATCTTGTTTCTGTAACAATAATCAAATTAATGTAACCAAAATCACATGGCACTGTCCACATGCACAGAGGTATGGGGCTTGTATAGAAGGTTAATTTGCGAATCATGAGTGCACAATCCTGGGTTTAAGAGCATACAGCCTTGCCATTTCCCCCATACCTATTAGAAGAGTACTCTACATAATTCATCAAATTTTCATTCAGTTCCGAATCTGAATACTTTATCCTGTTATTAGTTTGCAAAAATACCTAAATAAATTGAAACTTTTTGACCAGAAAATAATGCTCTTCATTATTTTAAAATACAGTCATATTCTGGTCAATTAATAAATGGTATCCAGAAGGTTTAAGGCACAAAAAGAGAAGCACTAAATGAATAAAAAGGGAAAAAAAACAACAACCCACCCTTATTTATAGCAAAATGTTATAAACAGAAACTGCTCAATTAACCTTAGTAAAGAATCCAACTCTGGTATCTAAAATAAAAGAATGAATTTTTTTTAAGTGTGAAATTCTGTTCCCTCCCACTCCAGCCCCAGTAAATTGCCAAACTTGGCCAGCACTTTCCCCCCTTAGAGTAATTCAATTATTCTCCACTGCTCTATGAACTGTCAATTCATTTTGGTTACGAAGGTAAATCAGATGCTTTATTCCACACTCAAGTACATGAAGATCTTGGTAAGATGAAACACAAACCATTTTAACTCCTGCTCAAGCTGATAAATTGATATGATCAAATGCCACAGCTTATCTGCAACCCTACTTGATCAATGCTAAAGTTCAAAGCCATTCTAATTCAGAGATAACATGAGTCAACTGCAGGGCATCTGGAAAGGTCTGGTAGTTCTAAGGGAGCAAATGAATACTGTTGGAAAGGCTCAGGATATCCTTATGGTAATTGGCAGGTAAAATGGCAAGGCCTGCATATTCTAAGGCCAAGTGGTCTACTATGTTACCAAAGGCATTACAGTTGATGATTACTAAACCAATGGTTTGAATGTCCATATCATTCCACAGAAGGCTGGAAAATGGAAACCTAACTCACCCACAATTTAGAAAGAGAGAAGGAGTTTGGAATTTGAGTAGATACTCTGAATCCACTTCTATATGGGAGTGAAAGAATAACATTTAGCCAAAAGAACAAGGTAAGGTTGGGGGGGAAAGGAGAGAAGGATTTTATGTAGTGTCTCCTTTTGTTGGGTCCTAGAATCTGGCCAGAAAACAGTCTGGGGATAAGGGAATGAGAAAAGGAATGGGGATGAGATGAAGCACACTGCATGTGTGCTTGCTAGAATATTTCAGGTAATAATGAGTTAGACTTATTAACAACTGAGGTTTAAATATTATACAGAAAAGCTTAAAATCTCACACAATTCATCAACAGAGGGAGATCATATTAGAATCTATCAACTGGAGAAGTACAACCTTTAAAAAGTCTATAGACATATGTGTAGATCTTTATAAGATATGTAATTATTATTACATGTCCTATACTTAAAAAAAGACAAGCAGATTAAATTAACTGGCTATACTTCAAGGAAACTCAATCTATAACTAGTGTGGTGCCCCTATTCTTATTTCAAGCTTCTAAATACTCAATATTACTATTATTGCAAATGTCTTTGAGAAAGAAAAAGAGGGAAAGGGGGAAAGGGAGAGAGAAGGAAAGGCTAGAGGAAACAAGAAAGGAAGTACGAAGCAAAGAAAGGAGAGAGAAAAGAGAAAAAAGTTGGGGAGCGAAGAAGAGACAAGGATGGAGGGAGAGAAGAAAGAAAGAAGAAAGGAAAGGAGGAGGGAGGAAGTCTAGGATCTAGAAAGACCTTAAAACTGATTCCACAGGGAGAATTTGTGGGGCTCAGCCTAGAGCAGTTCAAACTAGAACTCACAGGATCTAAAAAGAACTAAGACAATGTAAGTGAAGCAAACTGCTAAATTCATAGCAAATAAACCACAGGAAAGCCCAGGTATATCACTACTTCCTTAAAGTTATAGACATGAAAAAGTTAAGCCATGGCAAAGAAAGGATATCCATTATATGGTCTACATCAATGTTTTTTTTCAAAATACTTTGGTACATTTCAAATTCTCAAAAATAAAATATAAATCACCTCCAAAATAAGTTCAGTGACACATTACAATGACATAGGATAAATTCTGAACCATCAATATATATGAAATATGTATATATTCGTTCAAATTAAACATTTTAACAGAGAATTGTAAATGTGCATATATGTAAATCTGCAATTTAATAGGACACACAAAATAAATACAGGGTTATTTTGAAAGGAAAAGGAAAGCGGAATTAGCAAAGGTTAGGTATTATCTAAAAGGGAAGTGGGACACTAAAGAGTGGACTGTGAGGACTGCAGTATATTCTAGACACAAGGAAAAGTCAAAGCAAAGGCTTAAAGGAGGAATGTTGCATGTGAAGAGCAGTAGAAAGCCAATTGCTTACACTGTGGAGTTCACTGAATTGGGGAACATCAAGTTCAGATATTTACTGTAGGAAATGCATTTAGCATTAACTTGTATCCTGATTCTTTCTTTTCTGTGCAGCCAAGGTTGGAACTCAGACCCTGCCACTTATGCCTTGAAGACCAAGAGGAAATCACTTGACTTTACTGTGCTTCAATGACTTTATCATAAAATATGATGGGTTAAACAAGATTACTCCTATAAAATTATTTCTTGAACTCAAGTCCCAAATCACTAATGAAGCTCTGAGAATTTCTACCTTGATTGTCCAAAAGCACCTCAAACTTGTGTATAAAAACAGTTACTGACTAATGGACCTCACAAAAAGGTGCGCAACAATTAAAGCTATAAGCAAATACATAAGGAGGGAAAAGAACAAAAGTGGAAGAGGTAGCAAAGGAAAATGCTGGTAAATTGGTTTCCATTCCAATTCCCTGACTTTTTCCCCTACTTATTTCTTCTGCTTGCCTCTGTTTTTCTTTTTTTCTGGTGTTCTTCCTGCTTTATTTTTTCATCTTGTACCTTTATATTTCTTCTACCTGAGATGCCTCTGGGATCTCAATGAAATTTCTTACATTAAAGACTGAAAGGAAATTAGCCTCTAATTTAATCTTGATTCAAAAGAACTCACTTCCTTTCCCTCAAAATTTGCTCTTTTTTTTTAAACGTGTCTTTTGCTATTAATAAGTCCATACTCTTATAGCACTTAATATATATGCCAGACACCATAAACACTTTACAATGATCTCTCATTGCCCCCATAACCAGTTTTCCACTTTCCTTCCATAATGTTTTTTTGCATCTGCTCCCTTCTCTCTATCTACACTACCAACACCCTTGTGTAATAAGAGTATTGGATTTGGATTATCATAAAAGTCTTTTAATTATCCTGGGTTCTCTACTTTTGGGTGATTTCCTTGTTTCCTATTGTGTTCAATTTATCTCTGCACAGTCAGTTTCTCATCTTTTTTCTCTTCATAGATGTCAAAATAATCTTCCTAAAGCACAGGTCTGACCCTATCACTAGTGAAATGACGTTTTAGAGATTCCAGTGTTTACTCCTCATCACTTATTTCATGTCATTCAATTGCTAAGCCTCAAATAGACAATTCCTCTCCTCTGCTTGCAGCTCTGGAGATGCTGTCCATCTACCTAGAAAGAACTCCCATTTCACTTCTGATACTGCCTTCCCTTAACCTCCATCAGGAGGCCTTTCTTGACCATTACTCCTTACTTCCTACAGAGGCATTTTTCTCCTCTATAAATTATCATGTATTCACTTATCTGTGTAGATGTTATTCCCTCCCATAAGGTCTTTGAGGGAACAGAATAATTTTTATTTTGCACTATATCCCTAACACATAGTATAGTGTCTAGCTCATGGTAAGGATTTAATGAATTGCTTGTTAAATTAAAAAATCAAATTGAAATAAATTCATGTAAAATGCTCTAAAATTTTAATAAGGATGCAAATTAAAAGATTTGAATAATATAAAATAGTATTAATAACCCACTGACAAGGGGAGCCCCAAAACTCTCACTCTCTTTCTCTTGGCCTTTGGGGGGAAAGCTTGGGAAAGTTCCTCAGAGAAGATCTCCCCTGAGAGACCTGCCCAGGGGAATCAAGATAAATGGTCTCATTCTGTTATCTGGGTTGAGTCCAGGACTACTCTCCTACTTAGCCCATCCTGGAGATCGAGAACTCTACTGAGTTGGAAATTAGTCCAGGGACACTCATTCAATTCCAAGATTCTTATTCTGATGCCAGCTCAAATTGTGCCAGTGCGCACCAAGACCTGCCCATAAACAAGCTTCCCTTCAGCTCAATCCCTTGCAAAGGACCTAACATGCCATGCCAAGGAACCTCTCTCTCTTTCTCTCCTTGGCATAGTTGCAACTCCCTGTCTGTTGAAAAGACATTCTCTTTTCAGCGTTACTCCCTCTTTTATAAAAACTCTTTCAACTATTTCTCTAACCGGACCCTATTCACCCCTCTGTCAGGATTTCTCTGCTAGATCTTTACTTCTCTGTCAGGAAGGAAGTCAGCCTGCAAAAGCTGACTTCTCAGTTCTAATAATAAACTTCTTTTGCCAGTTTAACTTTTCAGGTCATTTATGAAGGACCTGTACCAAGCAGAAGAGGGTTCCCACAATTCCCGACCCTGCAAGGAACCTCATCACCATTATTAATTAGGATTCAGGTTTTTATTTTCTCATTCAGAGACCAGTCCCTGTGAGTTAGTCAGCCAGTATCTGAATGATATGACTGATAGAAGAGATTGTATATGCTCCTATGTCCTTGGACCAACTAAGAGACCTTACTTCGGTTTCTGTTTAAAGTGTAAACATAATTTAATCTAATTGCGCAAAGCAATGAATTCATGCCCCTGTAACCTCACCACTGGAATTTAGGCTCAGTAAGGAGAAAGGAGAAAACCAAGTGGTCTGGACTGAGATGGATTCCTTTGTCCAGATTATTGGAGATAGCTGAATCTCATAACCAGCCTACATTCTCAACAGGAAGAGCTGAAAACTTTTAGCCCACACTCCTGTTAACTGTTCACCAATCAGGGCTGATTTTCACCTGGCAGAGACAGGTGCTTTTCTAAAAGCAGTCTCTTTATGTTTTTTGATTAGTGAGAAAAACTACTGACTATAAATTTATTATTAGTTACCTTGATTAAAAAATTGGTTATTCATTCTCCAATTGATAAATGGTTAAAGGATATGAACAGATAATTCTCAGATGATGAAATTGAAACTATTTCCACTCATATGAAAGAGTGTTCCAAATCACTACTGATCAGAGAAATGCAAATTAAGACAACTCTAAGATACCACTACACACCTGTCAGATTAGTTAAGTTGGAAGGGATGTGGGAAAACTGGGACACTGATACATTGTTGGTGGAGTTGTGAAAGAATCCAGTCTGGAGAGCAATTTGGAACTATGCCCAAAAAGTTATCAAACTGTGCATACCCTTTGACCCAGCATTGCTGTTATTGGGATTATATCCCAAAGAAATACTAAAGAGCGGAAAGGGACCTGTATGTGCCAAAATGTTTGTGGCAGCTCTTTTTGTTGTAGCTAGAAACTGGAAGTTGAATGGATGCCCATCAATTGGAGAATGGTTGGGTAAATTATGGTATATGAAGGTTATGGAATATTATTGCTCTGTAAGAAATGACCAGCAGGAGGAATACAGAGAGGCTTGGAGAGACTTACATCAACTGATGCTGAGTGAAGTGAATAGAACCAGAAGATCGCTGTACACTTCAATGCTGTATGAAGAAGTATTCTGATGGAGGTGGATATCTTCAACATAAAGAAGATCCAACTCACTTCCAGTTGATCAATGATGGACAGAAATAACTACACCCAGAGAAGGAACACTGGATAGTGAATGTAAATTGTTAGCACTACTGTCTGTCTACCCAGGTTACTTACACCTTCGGAAGCTAATACTTAATGTGCAACAAGAAAATGGTATTTACACACATATATTGTATCTAGGTTATATTGTAACACATGTAAAATGTATGGGATTACCTGTCATGGGGGGAGGAAGTGGAGGGAGGGAGGGGATAATTTGGAAAAATGAACACAAGGGATAATATTATAAAAATATATATATAAATTTAAAAAAATAAGCTATAATAAAAAAATTTGGTTATTAATTACCCACAAAGTCTCTCTCAGACTTTTCATTCATCTCAGGTTTCATCTCATACATACAAATGTAACTTATTAATAATGGAAAGTTATCGTTAATATGGAGGTTGGGAAACAAACACAATAATGAATTACTGGTGGAACTGAGGATTGATCCAGGATTCTGTAAAGAATTTGGAATTATGCCTCAAAAGTTACTACTAAACTGTACAGAGCTTATGACTAAGTGATCAAAGAGGAAAGCATCATTAAGTATAAAATGTATTATAAGAGTGATGTAAATAGTAATGATTTTGAAGTTCCCCAGATTTTAAGAGGACTTCTGTTCTAACAAATCAGTAATCTAAATCTTCTGGCTTTGGAATCTGCTTCAGAGACTTCCCACACTCCCAATATAAGTACAGCAGACTGAGCAGATAGCTTCTGGCCTGGGGATAGTCTCATAGACCAAACTTCTAAAGCAATAGGGATAATCTCAGGGCCTTTGAAGTCAGGAGGATTTGAGCCTCAAACACATAATACTTCCTTGCTGTGTGACCCTGGGCAAATCACTTAATCCCAATTGCCTCAGCAAAAACAAACAAACAAAAATAAAGATAATCTCTGGATCAGCAAGAACCAAAAGTGGGGACCACTCCTGGCTCTGGGCTCTACCTCTGGGCCATAGAATTAGCATGCCAATGATAGAAAGCAGGGATAAAAGGGCCCTCCCTCTCTTAGCATTCTGCTAATTTCTTTTGGAATTTAGCCCACTGCAATTGGCATTACAATTGCAATAAAACTTTGCCCCTAGATTAGGAAATGGGTTCAAGACTACAAATTTTTATGAGACACCTCAGGAAATTGGTCTGTGACTCCACCTTTTGGGGTCCCCTTCTCAACTCCCCCCTCCATCATTAAGACTCGAAATTGAGTCTTATGTCATTGTGATACAGTGAAGGATAGAAAAGAAAAACAATGATCCATGTGCGCACCACTCTGACTCCATCCTTGTCCAAAACTACCTTGGAGGAGAATTATGTTAACTCTGTTCATGCCTATGCCCTAAGTAGAAGTCCTTGATAGGAACTGAGCCATAATCCAAGGCTGTAAATACTAGGTTAACTCTTCTCTCTCTGTGAAGTAAAGACAACAGCTGTAAAATGTTAAGACTAACTGCCTTCTCAGCTTCTGTATCCTGCTAAGGACTCTTTAAAAGTTGCCTGACTCAGTTGATCAGGATCAAATGATTTTTTGAACATGAGTTGGATTTGGTTGGCTAATCTAAACTCTCCACATTTACAAAATCAAAAACTAATCTGTCTTGTTTCTCTGGAATTACAACAATAGCAGAGAACTAGAAAGAAAAGGGATTGTTATGCCCTGAATTATTAAAATTATTATGCTATGTCCTGCATAAAATTATTTTGGCCATTCCCCCCTCCCTCCTTGCCCCATTATGACTGGGAAAATTGAAATCTTGGAACTCTGGTCACTCTCACATTCCTTTGTATCGTGAAACTCCAGGTAACTTACCTCAAGTCTTTGCTGGGACAATTCCCCCTCTGTTTTGAGTATTGCCTCTTGCCTCACTGTCTCCTGCCTTCAACATTCTTATCTTATCCACTCACCCTATGGGGTCCTCACCCCACCTTACCCTTAATTATCCTGTTAAGACTAAGTTATGATCCTTTCTTGGAATCATGGCTTATCGATTCATCCAGTGTTCTCGCCCCCATGCCTTTGTTTCCCTGATAGTCAAAACCCTATAAAGAATCCCATGCAGTCAGCTAGTCTAAATTTAAAATATTAAAAACCAATCTGTCTTGCCTCAGTTTCTCTGACATTACAAGATTTTCATCAATTGAGAAATGTTTGAACAAATCATGGTAAATGAGTATAATGGAATAACATTCTACTGTAAGAAATAACAAAAGGAAGCCTAGGAAAGCTTATATGAACTGATTTAGGGTGAAGTAAACAAAACCTAGAGACCAATTTGTTTGGTAACATCATAAAAATAAACAATTAAAAAAGACTTAAAGAATGCTGGTCAATGCAATGACAAACCAAAATTTCACAGGATCTATGAAGAAGCGTTCCATCTACTTGCTAACAGGAAGTAATGGACACAGTAAAGAATGATTCACACATTTCGAATGAATTTCTTTTGAGAAATAAGACCAAAGTTTCAAGTGTTTCAATCAGTCAACAAACACTTTATGAAGTACCTACAATTGGTTCAATATATACACATGAAGGCCTGAATTAAAATCTGCCCTGGGACACTAATATTTAACTTCAATTTGACTCTTTCCTCAACTGTAAAATGGGAATAATAAAAGCAGCTATCTCACAGGGTTTTTGTCTGGATTAAACAAAATACTTTAAAAAGTAATTACCATAGCTTTTGGAACATGTTAGGTGCCATCCATACATGTAACCCTTTCTATGTGAAATGTGAAATGAATACTTGAGAGAGAATACTAACAACTACAGGACTGGAGAGATCAAGAAAGACATCACATAAGATGTACTTGAATTATAAGAAAACTAAGGGATCCAAAAAACAAATGTGAGAGAGCATTCTATTTATGAGTGATAGTCAATACAAAGGCATAATAATGAGAGTAAGGTGATGTGTGAAAAATAGAGACTTAAATGGTTCAAATGGAGCATTTATGAAAAGGAATGATATGTAAAAAGAGATCACAAAGGGAAAGGTTTTTACTGTCCAAAAAAGTTTGTATTTGATCACAGAAGTAACAGGGAGTCACCTGTAGTATATTAAATATAGGCGTGACAAGGTAGGACCAGTATTCTAGAAAAATCATTGTTGAACTGTACAGAAAATGAATTAGACTAGATGGAAACTTGAGGTAGTAGGAGGATAGTGCAATTGTTCAGGCAAGAGATGACTGGAGGTTGCCCTAAAGTGTTGTCAATGTGAGTGTAAAGAAGTACATAGAAGATGCTGGGGAGATAGAAACCACAAGATCTTGAGAATGATAAGTAGCTGTCTGTGAGAGTAAAGATATTATACTTTGAAACTTAAATAAAAGAACTTTAAAAGGGAAATGAAATCCAAACAATCCCATCAATTACAGTTAAAGCTATTCAATTACTCTTAACATAGGATCTTAATTTTACAACATAATTTAATACACCCAGAAACTTCTTTCTGATGTACCAATTATGTGTAAGGGCTTATAAAAACTAATCATGAATTTAAGAAACGGAAGATCTGAAAATTTAATATAACACAAACACAAAATCACATTAAACCAAAAACACATCACAGGTTTGTTAACCTAAATTTTCAAAAAATTATCTTAAGATAAAAACAAAATTACTAGGTTAAAAGATAGCCACATACCTTAGTCTTTATTGTTAAGATACATGTATTGACTCACATTTAGAATTCCCTTACATAAACATTTTTAACCATTACCATGCCAAAATTTAACTATTCACTTATCTAAAACAATAAAGTTAATCCTCCCAGTTTGCTAGACATCAAGAAAAAGCTTTGTTTCTCTGAAATGCAATGTGGAATTACACCTTTTAATGATCTATTAGGCATAGTGTAAAACTAAATTTTTCCATACCTACAGTTTACTTCTATATTAAAAGCAAATTTATCAGGTCAGTCCTTTTGAATCTTTAAGAAAGTCAATATCCGAATTATTATGTATATTTCATAATTTCTACTACGTAGGTCTTACATCTTTTGAAGCACCTGGGCCATCACAACCCCATTCGTTAAATCTTCCACAGTCTGGCATGGTGCTTCCACATTAAATGTCTGGATCTGCAAATAAGAAATGAAATAATTTTGTTATTTGCCAATCAAATAATAATATCGATTAAAAGTAATTCTTTATTATATTAAAATTAGTTTTCAAAGGTACATACCATATGCTTCATAGCTAAAGCCCTAATTTCAGATGTCAACAATAACCAAAAATGTTTCTTGTAAGTTTGAAAAGAAACACTATACAAAATAAAATACCCCCTAAAGTCAGTTGTATAGTCAGACAATAATGGCTAATGCTCTGAGGATAAATCACAGATTTCAATCAAGGCACATACATTATTCCTTGTTTAAGTAAAAAAGAAAAAAAAAATTTTAAATTCAAGGCAAGGCTCAGTAGTTCAGATATCAAACTATATCACAAACTAGTAATAAAAAAAAAATTTTGGGGGGTACAATTTGATTTTAAAAAGAAGAAAAATTCACCAGTAGAAAAAATTAAGTATTCAAGACTCAGAAGCAACTGAACATAGCAGCAATGTTAAATAATCACGAGTATGCCAAAAAAGTGGTGTAAAGACTATGCAACTAACATGCTAAGAAACACAATTTGGCAGAAAAACATCTAATAGAACATGCTACAATAAATTCTAAATAAATATCTGACGTACCTGTAAAGATCATTTCATAAACTAAGAGAAATGATAGACTTCACAAGTATAGATATAGGATGAGTCCTTGACCAAATAAAGGTTAAAGATAAATGGACAATTACTATATAAAATTAAAAGTTGTCGGGATTAAACAACGATAGTCAACTGGGCAAAAACATCTCTCCATCAGATTTCTCTGATCCACCCTTAACTATTTTCTTAGCTATGTGGCCCAGGGGCAAGTCACTTGTGGCAGCAACACTTTCTTTATCTGTAAATTAGGAGTATTAATAGAGCTTACTTCCATCCCAGGGTTGATGTGAGAATCAAATTAGATGATATTTGCAAAAGTTAGCAAACTTTAAAAGTGCCATGTACCTGTTAATTATTATTATTGTTACTATTTCTAAGACACATAGGGAAAGAACAAGAGCCATTTTTGAATTCATAAATTGTCAAAGAATAGAGACAGTTCTCAAGGGAAGAAATCCAGTCTATAACTATAACTAGTCCAACCTATAAAAAATGCTCCAGATGACTAATGATAAGAGGAATTTAAAGCAAAATAATTCAAAACAATGTGAGGTTCCATTTCACACCCATTGGAAAGGCAAAGATGACAAAAAAGGAAAACAATTACAATTCCTGAACTGACAGGAAACATGCTACCCTACCTCATCAGAGGTGATTACTTCTTTACTTGACTACAGATATCTGTTATAGCTTTCCCACTCCTTACACCTTACTCTCCTGCAATGTGGGGAGGAGGTAGGAGGGACATAAAATATATTTTATTAAAGAAATCAATTTTGAAAAATATTTAAAACACATTTATAGACAATCCTCTTTTTGTATTGTGTCTGCTGCTGTTTTCCTAATAAAAATTTTTTGGGAAAATAAAATGTAAAGTAGAACTAACATCAATATGTTTGTCTATCACCAACCTTCCCATCAGCTAAGGCAGAGAGGCCTTGGAACTTGTGATCACAGGAAAAATAGTTTGCAGACAAAAAACTTAGGAGCTATGAAGATTCTGAATAGCAGAGCTGGAATTTCTCCTATCATAGTAACTTAAAGGTACTTTATGGCTTTGGAATGGAGCTAGGATAATGCTCAGTATACAGACTTGGAAAAGATAATCTAGTTGCAGTCTTAGTTCTATGTCTAAGAGCAGTGTTAACTCTGATCATATCATTTCAATTTTCTGGGCTTCATTTTCCTTTCCTGAAAAATGAGGGGTTTTACTACTAATATTTTTATTTTACAGATGAGGAAACTGAGATAGAGCAAAATGGTTCTGCACATAGTCCAAGACATCATTTAAATAGGGGAACTGATCTCTAAATTCAGTCCTGACCTCAGAGGATAAATGCACAAACAAAAGGAAGCATTATCAGAATAGGTATTCTGAGATTTCATAGGAAAGTCAAATATAGACAGTATCAACAATTTATAAGAAGATCATTTCTGGCTAGAGAGATCAGGGCCAGTTAGAGGGTACAATGGATAAGAGTGCTGGGGCTGGAGTCAGAAAAACACAAGTTCAAATGCCAAAGACCTTATTAGCTGTGTGACCTTGGGCAAATCACTTTCTCCTAGGGTTGTTGGGAGGAACAAATGAGATAATTATTTGTAAAGCACTTAGCTCTTAGTAAGAGTGCTATATAAATGTTAGCTCCTCTTCCTCCCTACTCATCTCCACCTGAACTTGAGATGGACCTGGAAGGTTCTATAAGATTTCACAAGCAAAATGAGGGAATGGAGTCAATGGAAGCTCTCAAGCATCCAGATAAGAAATCCTGGGGTAGCTCAAGGGCCAATAGTCCTATGGTGCTAAAACAATTTGTGGGTTAGGGAGATATGGCTGGGAAAGAAAGGCTAAAGCCAAAATATGCAGGATCAATAGATTTAAAAGCTGGAAGGTAATTTAGAGAATCCAATCCCCTCCCCTTACAGATTGGAAAACATTAAAGTCAAGAGATTAAATGGCTTGTTCAAGGTTTTGGAGATAGTAAATAGAACTCAGATGAGAGTCTTTATTCCCTGACTCAAATCCACTTTTTCTTGATGGTCAGGCTAAGGAGCCTACCTTCGTTCAGTAATAATGGAGTAACAAGATCTATTGATAATTATTGAGACATCAGAATCCATGAAGCTGGATGCAAGGGATAGGGGTAGGAGAGAGCAGACCAGAATCTGAAGACCTTTTGAATTAGTGCTTTTTACATTATATTTGTGAACAGCAATGACGGGTAGACCAGCCCTGGTTGTAGGAACAAAGTGGTCAAGTTAAGAAATGGATGGGGAGATATTGCAGTGATGCAATTAAAAACTTATCAGAATGACATCTGATAAGCTGGGAGGGATGTAAGAGAGAGGGAAATCAAGGGTAACTCCAAGTTTGTGGCTGTAACTAGAACAGTTAATTTACCAACAATATTAGATAAATGCAGTCTTACTATGATCTATTGCAAATCTATCACCTGGAACAAAACACAAATGTTTCAAATCTTAACAGAAGAAACACTCATGATGATATTTGGTTCTTATATTATCAGTTCCACTCATTCATTGCCTTGCCTTTTTGAGTTTAAAGGATATGCTTGAAAATGTCAACTCTTCCTCTCCACCCTGAGTCAAAAACACATCCCTGTTTTACAATTTGCCCTGACAATCCAGACTAGTTTGCTTGAGCTACTCATGGATTTTAACATTCAAATCCCAAAATTTAGAAACTTAAAAAAAGTATTAATGGCAACAAGAGTTTGGACTATCAAAGGACCATAGCAAAAGTTGAAAGAGAGATTATGAAAGACTTTATTCTTTGAAACTGTGTGTACTTAATTATTTTAGTCTGGATTCAAGTTCTGTGTCTGAGGCATACTAGATCTGAAACCATAGGTAAGCAGTCATTTGCCCTCAAGAATTCCCCAAGCAGCTGGAATAAAATTTCGAGACTTGAGGAGGAGACAGAAAGAGGGCCAAGAGAGGAGGGAATTCTCACACCCCAAATGAATTTTACAGTATTCTTAAAGACATCACAGGATTGTCAAGTTTTTTTTTGTTGTTGTTGTTTGTTTTGGGGGGGTGAAAGTTCCCATCCATTTTTATTACTTATGAACATTGTATTTTTATATTGTTCATGTTCTCTAAAGAAAAAATTACAGAATTACTTCCTAATTCATTAAAAACCACAAGAAAGTTGAATTATTTTTAGGCACCAGAAAAGGACTCAAAAATTATCTGCCAGTGAGAATGGAATTAGGGATGTTTAGTGATGGTAAATAGTAGCCCATAAACCAAACTACTATTTCCACTACAAAGGATTAATGCAAAAATAACAATTATTATACCAGTATATTAAAAGTGAAAATATTTTTTAATAGATATAGAATGTAAGTGAGGACCTTTAAATTTGGTGAAAAGAACACTGAATTTTTAACAAGACCTCAGTTCCAATCTTTGCTTTAACTTGAGCAAATTACTTATCCTCTCTTAACCTGAGCCTTTCTGGATTGCAATAAGAAATTGGAGTAAGATTTCTCACACCTAACACTGTGATTATGCTTCGCATGAATACAAAAACCAATGATTAACTAGTAGGATGATTTTTTTTTTTTAACTAAAGGTAAGAGTTAACTAGAATAACTGGATGGATCTTTTATAAAAGGTAAATAACTAAAACCTGCCAAAAATAAAAATATCCCACCAATTATTTTAAAATGTCAATGTTTTTCTTGTTAATAAATAAAAGAGAATACAAGGCAATTTCAAAAGAAATATCAAGCCTTTAATGAAAGATCATTTTGAAGTGTTTCCTAACTTTATAAAAGACATCTAGGTGGCAAAGTATAGACCACTGTCAGGAAAACTCACTTCTGAATCCAAATCTGGTCTCAGACACTTATAAGCAGTGTGACCTTTGGCAAGTCACTTAACCCTATTTGCTTCAGTTTCCCCATCTGTGAAGTGAGTTGGAGAAGGAAATGGCAAATGTCTCCTCCAGTATCTCTGCCAAGAAAATCACAAATGGAATCGTGATGATCTGGACATAATTAAAATGAATGAATGAGTCTTATAAAATAAAGAGATAATAAGACTGGTTGTTGACCCTTCCTTTCAAACTTTTCATTTATAATCTACTTATATTTTTCATAGTCCTCACTGTAGAAATTTTTGCTAAAATGCCATCATTGGCCATCAATGCCAATGCAATGGCCATTAAAAAAGATTATTTTTCAATCTTATTTTCCCTGACTTCTCTACCTCCTCTGAAAATGGACTATTTTGACCTTTTTTATTCTTTTTATTCATTGTAGAATACTTCTTAGTGACATGCCAAGCCATTTGAAAATTTTTCGATATTCTAAATACTAACAAGATTTTCTCCTCTAAAATATATTAAATATAAAATGATGTATCAAGATATTTATAATGTAAAACCTTTTAAAAATCATTAATTATGGGACTGTAACATGCCAGGTATTGTGCTAAAGAGAACAGACATAAAGATAACAGCCAACAATTCCTCCAGTCAGCTTACATTCTATTGGGAAGCCCAAATAAACACATGTGAGTGCACATAGGTTTTGTATATAACCTAAATATAAAGAAGGTTTGAGAAGGGTGTGTGTCAGAAAAGTGTTCATATAACAGAAATAGTTTGTGCTAAATCTAAGAGAAAGTGATGAAGAAGGAATGCATTTAGGCATGGACAACAAAAGGGTGGGTAAAGGTATACAAATTGGAGGTTAAGTTTTATATGTGAGGAATAGTCGAACAGAATAACTGGGCAGTGGAGTGTGTGAAGGGAATTAAAAATGTGTAAGAAAGATGATGGCACAGATTTTGAAGTGTTTTAAATGACAAAGGATTTTGTTTGATCTTTGAGGTAAGAGAGTTTATAAAGAGAGAAAGGAAGAAATATGGTTGCAATTTAGTGATCACTAAAGTGATTTTTCTATGTAAAATAGGGATAAAAGGTGACTTGAAGTAAGGAAAACAATTAGGAGACTAATGAAACAGTCCAGGCAAGAAACGATGGTTGTGTGGAGAACAGAAGCACACATCTTTAGTAAGATAAGTTTTAATTCTTCTATTTTATATCAAAATTTCCCTGTCAATTCCTTTATCTTTAGGATAGCTAAAACCCTAGAGCCCCTGAATCAATATTTATACTTTTAATCACATCTTTTAAGCCTTATCTGTGTCTTTAGATACATCAATTTGAGAAATACTGTTCTAGACCATTCTATTTGCTTTGTACTTTTCAGCCTGTTCCTTCATTGTTAGAAAAATACCAAACTGGTATTGCCTAGGGGTACTTTTCTTGGTACCCTGCATTTCTTTTGCTACATTTTACTACTGTTTTTCACATTTACATTAATTATATCTAAGAGGATCATCTTCAAATTTACCTCTAAATTTTATTCTGATTTGTTTCTGTTAAGACTATTACTATTCAACTGATCTTTGTATCTGCGTCCCTATTTTTCTACCAAAGGAAGGGCAATTTGTCCAGTTTTTGAAGCAAATAATCTCAGATCCTCTCCTTTCTCTTTGTATCCAAACTACTGACAAATATCTACTTCTACATACCATCCAAATGATTCCATTACTCTCATATATCTAATCTTATCAAACCTTAAATCTTATTCCTTCTGATATCAGTATCCCGTCTCCAGTTCCTAGCCTCAAAACAGACTTTTTACACCCACATTCTCACCAGTTTTTAATGTCATACTTTTAGAATTGCCAACTGTAGAAAATACAGTGGAATCACTGTATATTTCTAGTGTTCAATCAGCAAGCATTTATTATGCAACCATATGCTAGACACTGTGCCAGGCACCTTGGGAAACAAATACAACAAAGAGACAATTCCTCTTACATTCTAAACCCAGAAATCATGAACTTGTTTTAAAATATTTTGATAACTGTATTTCAATATAATTGGTTTCTTTTGTAATCTTATGCATTTTGTGTATTTTAAAACATTATTCTGAAAAAAGATTCATAAGGACTGCCAAAGGAGTACAGGACACAAAAAAGGTTATGGTACTTGTGTGATACATGTTCACAAATAATTAAATAAATATATAGTGATATATAAATTAATATAATATAAATTAAATATATAGTGATGGAGGGGTTGGAGCACTAACAATTAAGAAAAGCAGAAAAATCCTTTTGATGTTACTTTGATCTAAATCTAGGGTTTCCAAGAAGCATAAATGAGAATGTAATACAGTATTGGGCATGCTGTGCAAGGAATGAAACAAAATTATTAAATTATATGCCAGGCACTTTCCTAAGAGCTTTACAAGTTTTATGTCATCTGGTCTTCAAGATAACTGTGAGAAAAGTCCTAATATTGGCTCCATTTCACAAATGAGGAAACTGCGATTAAAAGAGATTGTGATTTGCCCACAGAAGTAGTATATGATACAGGTTTTGAACTCAGGTTTTCCTGATTTTAGGTCCAGCAATCTATCCAGTGAACAACTAGTATGTAAATGAGAAATGTTAAGTCACATATGAAGAAATGTACAGTTTAGCTGGAACATATAAGGTATGAAGGGGATTATTAAATCTGGAAAGTTAGACTAGAACTAGATTAATGGAAACTTTAAATGAAAAATCTATTCTAAAACAGTTAAAAAGAGCAATGTTTGTTATAAAAGCAATGAGGAGCTACTGAAGCTTCTTGAGCAGAGGAATGTTAGAGTCAGATCTATGCTTTAAGATCATTTTGGCAAGATGGATTCGAGAGGGAAAGACTATATAGAGGCAAGAGAACTCACAGTTTAAGAAAATGTTGATTAATTATACTAAAGTGTACAATAGTGTGTGAACAGAAAAGCAAAAGAAGCAAAAGCAAAAGAATTGAGGATTAGTGGCAAATAAGAAGAGAATAAAGAATAGAGGATAACTCCTCAGTTGCAAATGAGAGTGACTGGAATGGCAGTATTTTTCAGTAGAAAAAAAGGAGGAAGAAGGTCTAAGGGCAGAGATACTAAGTTTTGTTTTAGGCACATTTAATTTGAGATCGTGGAGGCATCTAGATGGAGATATCCTATAGGCAGTTAGTTGTTGATGGAACTCCAAAGACAGAAGCTTTGGATATAAATACTTCCATAACTACAAAGTATTATGGAAGCTGATGAGATAACATATACAGTGCAGAAAAAAACAAAGAGGTCTCAGGACAAAGCTATAGTTGGAGTGCTAGACAGGAGGAGAAGACTACAAAGGATAGGTCTAACAGGTAGAAAAGAAACATGATGGAAAAGGGTCACAAATATTCAGGGAGGTGAGTACTCAGGAGAAGGGAGTTAATTACTGGCAGATAATGCAGAGAAATCAAGAGTAAAGAAAGAGAAAAAGCTATGAGATTTAACAATTAAGATGTGAGCAGTTTTTATTATAAGGAAGAACTCTCTTTAAAAAGGAGGATGGAATACAAAATGTCAAAACAAACAGTACCAATAAAAATTAAAGAAAAAATTCATTCATGACTATGGAGAATGTAGTTTCAGTTCACTAATGGGGATGAGACTCGCAGGAGCAAGTAGAAGATGAGAAAAAGGAGGTAATGAAGATAGACAGTGAAAGAATGTCTGCTTAGGGGAAAGGTGGTATTAAGTAAAGATTTAAGATTGGGCGAGATCTAAGTATGATTGAAAGCAACAAAGGTACAGTCAGTGGAAAAGAATGGACTGCAAAATGAGAAGAGATAATTGAAGGGGGCAAGTTGCTGACATGAATTCTGTGTAGAATTGGAAAGGAGAGAGAGAGATCCTAATTGATTACTTAAGTTTTTTTTCAGTGAAGAATGAAGCAAGGTCCTTTACTGGGAAGGCCTAAGATCAAAGAAGGGAAGCATGATGGTGTAGGCTGCTTGAGAATAAAAGGTATGGAAAAATAACACCTGAAGAGCAATTCGAATACTGTTCCTAGTAGAATAAAAGTACTGGTGGTCAACAATGAGGACACAGTTGAAAATGCTAACAAGTCTGTGGTTAAAACCAATTGAACTTTTCTTCCAATGGTAATGGGAGATATATGGAGGGTGCATAGGGTATGTAAACCTAAAGATCTAACTTCCAATCTGAATCCCTATCATCAAGCTTTTATTGCTGATAACTGTCCCCCCCCTTTCTCCACAACCCCCCTCATTTAGTTCATAAAAGATTGGAATATATGAATCATGAAGTTATTTTGTATGAAAATCTTCCTTATTATGAACTACTACAGTTTCTCTATTTGTTAGAAAACAATGTAGCAATGTACTGCCTTTTCACAAGCAAGTGCTTTTAAGTTCCCACTGGGCACACTGTACTGGTCTATGTTCTTAAGGAGAATTTAAGAACAAAGAAGCATAAAACAAAGTTATCTGGCTCCAAAATGCTCTATGACTCCTTTACAGACACCTAAATATTCTCCTGATTACTCCATTCCACACTTGCCTTTACCTCTTCCTTTCTGCTCCTTCAACTGCCTTCAAGCACTCCTCGCACCTTCCACAAGCTCAGGACCTCTGAGCACAGTACCACCAAGTACCTCCTAGTACAGAGTCCAAAGGTCCCGACTTTGCTTAGGATGAGATATCTGTATCATTCCTGTGCCTTTTAAGGATAACTTCCCTTCTCACAGGATGTCCCAGAGTTCGACGGCCAAGTTCCTGTTGTTTAGTTGTTTCAGTTGTGTCCAAGATCCCATCTGAGGTTCCACTTCCTTCTCCAGCCAATTTTACGGATGAGGAAACTGAGGCAAACGGGGTGAAGTGACTTGCCCAGGTCACACAGCTAAGAAGGGTCTGATAACACGTCTGAACTCGGTCTTCCTGACCGGAGGCCCAGACCTCTTCTGCCGCACCACTTTTTTAAAGCCCCCTAGCACCTTCTGGGCATTCCAAGGTTTCATCTGAGACAAAGACTAGGACCACTACTACGAATCGGGTTCTGGGCAGCCTTTTCCAGGCTTCACTAGGAGACACTGCTGGAGAAGGCTGGGCGAGCCAACGTTAGCAGCAGCAGGGGGAAGCCCTAGAGCCTTTCACAAGCAGCAAACAAGCTCCCTAATTAAAGACTCGCTCACGCCCGCTCATTAGCCTCCATAGAACCTGTTTTCACATCAGAGATCGGGCTACAGACGCAACTTCGGGTTCCCCTGGAGTCGCGGACGTGGTCCCTAGGCTCCCACCCCATCTCCCCGTCATCGGGGGGGTGCTCTGGGGGTGGGACGGTGGAAGAGGAGGCGAGCCCCGGTGTCTACGCGGCCCCCGCCCGCCCGGATGTGACGGTGCCACCACCCGGGGTACTCCCCCTTCCTCGGTTCCCCCCTCCACCTCCCGGGAATGTGAAAAGCACCAGAGAAGGAATAAACGCCCGGCTCCCAGGGTCACGTACCCAAGTGAGGAGGCTCTCGCACAGCTCCACCCGCTCCAAGGACTCCACGTTGAACATCTTCCACTCTGAGGTCAAGCGGTACCACCCGCCAGACTAGCCGGAAACCGCTGCCGCCGCTACCGCGGCCTGTGTCCGCAGAGTCCGGGCCGCTATGCCGACTCCCCTTGACCACTCCCGCAGCGGACACTTCCGCAGGCCGGTGCAACCGCTTCGGGCCAGTCACCCTTCTTTCCTACGCCCAGCTCCCGCCTGCGTGCCGGCTCTGCGCGTTCACGACCACGCCCGCAGTCCGATGGACTACCCCTCCTCTCCAGCCAGCTTGTGGCTGCGGCCGCTGCCGCCCCCACTGCGCACAATCACATTCCTCGCCGGCCAGTCAGTTCCAGCCGTCAACGACGTAAGCGCGCGACCCTGACACTCGGCGCCTCTTGCGTGCTTGAGGCGCACGCGCGAGGGAGGGATGGTCCACTTACTTTTACCCCGCCCCCTCTCCCTTGCCTAAGCTCGGGAATTGCGCTTGCGCCAGCGGTGGTGGAGAAAACCTCAGTATATAAATAAATAAAATTTGAACCAGTGACTGTTGTTGGGGGAGGGGTAGCAGAGCAAGTCGCCGGAAATAATCCCTTTCTCTGTCAACTGAAATTGACGTTCTGCTTTGTCAGCTGTTGAGAAAGGTACGCGCGCTCCCGCCCCGCCGTCGGCTTTCCTGGAGCGCGCAGCGTCGGCCACGCGCCTTTTCGGTCCCGGGCCAGGGATCCGTGGCTCCTCCCACTACCCTATTAGGCCGGCTCCGCCACACCCCCGCTCCGGACTTCTCTCTGGTCTCTGTTCCCAGCTCCTCCTCCTCCAGGGGGAGCCGGAGAGCTGGAGGGGAGTGGGGCTGGTGAGGAGGAGTTGCGGGTTGCTGGGCAGCCCGGAGGCGGTCTAGGGCATATTGGGAAGCCTTTGCGTCTACCGTATCCTTAGGAGCCTGGCTGCCCGTCGCTGAGACAATCGCGCCTGAGCCTCTTCCGGGCCCGGGACGTCGCGGCCCAGGCCTGCGCCCCCGAAGCGCCGAGCGGGGATAACTGGAGGCTGGACCAGGTGCGCGCCCCGGGGCCGGGCCCGCAACGGACTGGCCGCCCGAGGTGCGTGATGGGGGCCCCGTCCCGCGCCTCTGCCGGCCTTCCCTGGTGTAGAGCCCGGCTGGCCCCTTCCCTGGGCCATCTCATTGATTCTTTGGGGCCTCAAGGACTGGGAGGCGGTGTGGGCAGGTGGCTGCGACTCCCGGTGGTGGGTGAGTATTTAGGCCTGGCGCGCCCTCTCGGGCGCGCAGTTTTGAGAATTGAGCCTTCTTTTCCCCAGTCAGTGGTGCTGCTGGTCAACTCTCCCAGTCTCCAGTGCTTCCTGGAGGAGGAGGCAAGATGTAGTTGTCATAAACTGTTACTGTACTTAGGCGTTAATCATCTCCCTCCTTCCCCCAATCTCTGCAGGAATCCCTTGGTGCCCACCGAGGCACCTTTGCCCTCAGTTGGCGGCTTCTCTTCCTATTCGCCCCACCCCGCCTTTTTTTTCCTTTTTTTAAGCTGAACAGGAATTCAGATCAGTTTAGCATTCAAGGACTCTGCCTTAGATACAAACTTGAGACAAGCCCTTGTGAAGCCTTCTAGGGAGATTGCAGATAGCAGATACCAGTTAATCACATGTTTAAAAGAAAGACTAGTGACGTGTATTGTGAAGTATGGGAAGGCAGAAAAGCCACTCGGGGAAAGATTCGGGGAAAGAGAAGTCTTCCTCGGCTGAGGTGACCCCGAATTTGGGAGCTTATAAAAAATGATGACTGAGGGGTCTGGGCAGGAGGAATGGGATAGACTATTGAGCAAGTGGGGTTATCTTGCCTTTTTTATAAATGATACTCAGTTTCTTAGGAATAAGGAAAGAAACATTGTTGCAAGTTATTTATGGTATGTTACCAAGGTCTTGTTAGAAGGTCACAGAATTGCAATTCACTTTTTTTTATGGCCACTGGATCATAGGTTAGATTAAAAGAATCCCTCTTCCATAGCTTTACCCCGAAATGCTTGGATTGCTCCCCCTCCTCGTATCAGGTACCTGGCTTAGAAGTCACAGAATTGGAATTTCCTTTTTATAATCATAGGGATCATAACTTGAAAGAATAACTCTTCCCTGGCTGACTCTGTGCTTTTGCATTCTAGCTTCCCTGATTTTCTTCCAGATTCACTTTCAAATCCCAATTTAAGCAGGAGGTCTTTCTTATTCCTTCAGTCTTCTACCCCTCGAGTGTCTTCCCTCTAAGATTACCTCCCATTTATATTGTAGATATTTTGCATGTACAGAATTATTTGCATGTTGCATTCCCCATTAAAATGTGAGCTCCTTGAAGGTAGGACTGGTGTTCTTGTATCCCGGTTGCTAGCACAATACTTAAATGCTTGGTTCTTTGTGCCTTGCTTTGTGCAGACTTTGTGGGCTTGTTTAGCAAGTACTACCTATACTTTAACTCAATTTGTCATATTGAGAAAACCTTGACCTTCCATCCATAAAGCTTGCTTTCTTGCCTACAATATGTTGAACTGCCTCCTTGCTTTCTCAGTGTTTTTTGTGGGTCCAGTTACACTAGCTCGATGAAGTATGTTAAAGGCTCCCTGAATGGTGACTGATTCCTGGTAAGGACATATAGCTTATAAATTTCCTTGCACTTCAGCATACAGGGCAATATTTTTTTTTTTTCCTTTGGAAACTCTGGAGCTTATGTGAAATGAAAAGGTTTTAGAGAAAACTCAGGGATTTGGGCAGTAGTTTCTAATACTACCTCCTCACCTGTTAGGAGAATCTAATCATTGTTCCTACATTCTATGTCTGACTTCTGTGAGTGACCATAAATAAAACACTACTGTTTTAAAAGGCAAAATTCAGTGCTTATTCTCTTGTCCCAACAACTGGAGAGCTGAAGTATAGCATTTTTGGAATTTAAAGGCAAAAAAGGAATGAGATTGTGCTGGATTTAGTCATACTTTCACTTCTCTTTTTTATTAGATTTTTTAAAACTCTCCACATACATAATAATATTAAACGTTTTTAGAACTTTGTACTCAAAGTACTTTAACATCTCTTACGATTTTCCCAGAAATTTTGGAAGGTAGTTAGGGTAGGGGATATTAAATTTAGTTTATATTTTGGGAAACCATAGCATAATGTAGAAATATACACAAAGTCTTGAGAGAACAGACCGACTTACTTTTCTCTTTGTATCCACTTTTCTCTTTGTATCCCTGGCAGTTAGCATAAATGCTGTCCACCTAATAAATGTTCAATAAATGCTTTTCATTCATTCATTTCTTATAACTAGTTAGTAAAGGTACTGTTCTTATTTCATCTATGCCTTTATTATTTTTCATTCACATATGACTCTTCCCTATCCCAACTGGAATTTTCTGGAGTGGTTTGCCATTTCCTTTTCCAGCTCTTTTTATGGAGGAGGAACTGACATTAACAGTGTTAATTATCTGTCCAGGGTCACACAGCTAGTAAGCCTGGGAAGGCCTATTTGAATTTGGAGCTTCCTGACTCCAAGCCAGTGCTCTATCTACTGCGCCACCTAGCTGCCTATGTAAGTTAAGCAAAAAGAACTTCCTTTCTAAAAAGATCTTATTGGGAAAAAAGGCAGAGTAATTAAAGCCTTCTTAGTCTTGGAAATGATTTCACAATTGATATTAATGCCATATCTTCAGCTTCTAAGGCACAAAATCTTTGGAGTAAATTTTGTACGTTTCTTCATCCTTTACTCTCAGTCATTTTATTAATTTCACTAAGTTTCTTATTAAATATATATGTTTGACTCCATTTCATTCATAAAGCTTTTACAAAGTAGGGGAGAAGGTGATTCATGAAATTCCCCCCCCCCTTACATAGTTTGACCTGTCAGTTCACATAATTCCCTCTTCACCCTCTCTCTTGCATGAAATACTTGCAATACTTGTAATACAGGAGCCCACAACTAGTTGATCAAGATCTCCAAACTTACCCAATAGATTCTCAGTTCATTCTCATTCCCAGAGGTAAGAACAAGCCTAGTAGCCATACACTTCCCCTTATTCCTAGGCAATGTATACTATCAGTAATTCATACTCTCAGTAATTGCCTACTTTTTTTAGTCAGCATTTTCAATGATTCTTCCACTCTAGTAATTTAGCTATCAGCACCTCTTCTATACTTTAAATTTTCAAAACTTTATGAAATGAAAACTGTCATGGAAAGATCAGGAACTCTGTCCTGTTATGATATAAATGATTTTATATATTTTAATTTTTAAGGTTGTTCTGATTCTGTGTATTTTTTATGCTACTATATGAAGTAAAATCTTAAAGTTGTAAATATATGAAGAGCACTTAATTATTTATGTGATTTACTTTTTATAATAACAGTTCAGTTCTACTTAACCCGTACTGTGCCTCAGAGGAAAGAAAAATATCATCACATCCTATCACATATTCATTAGTGAATATTTAATTTTCTATTTGCAGAAAATGTTTATAATTAGCAATATTGATATTTTTTGCCTTTGCAAAATTATAATATTTGATCCATATTCATAACAATGCTGTTAGATCTTGCTTCTGGAGTTCAATCTCTTTCTTATAAAGCTTCATTCTGTCATTGTCATTGGAAAGACAAAATAAGGAAAAATTCACTTGTAATCTGACTTCTGACCATAGTGCCTGGCACACAGTAAGTTTTTTATAAATATTTATGGCTTGATTATCTCAACTGAAATAAGTTACCAATATTCACTAAATTGTCAAATCTTTCTTGAAATCATAGCATTAAATACCATTGACCATTTCTTCCTTGTAGAGAGCCCATCATCTCTGGATTTTTGTGAAACTGCTTCTTTTTGATTTCCTACTTGTCTGATCATGCCTTCTTAGTTTTTGTTCTTGGAATAACCTCCAAAATCTGCCTTCTATGGGGGTATTCCAAAACTATTATCTAGGTCATCTGCTTTTCTTTGTCTATTCTCTGGAGTCTCCCTTGAGTATGCAGATGACTTCCAGGCCTACATATCTAACCCATGTCTTTCTCCAATCCTATATCATCATCTACCATTTGGACATTTTGAACTGGATTTCTTACATACATCTCATCATAAAAGGTTTTTACATGGAATACATGCATGCATTCCCAGAACGTCTAAGACAAAATTCATTATCTTTTCTTCAAACTCAACCACTTTAACTTCTTTATTTCTGTCAAAGGCACTACTTTTCAAGGTTTGTACCTCTTGTTCTCCTCATTCTCTTTTCATCTTCCATATTGAGGCTATCAAGTCCTAATGAATCCACTTATATAACATTTCTCTAATATATTGTCTTGTCTCAATTACGTAGCTAGCTACCACTATAGTTCAAGCCCTTATTATCTCTCCCTATTGCAATAGCCTCTTAATTCATCTCCTTGCCTCTAGTCTTTCCCTTTTCAGTCTAGCCACCTTTTCTTTAAGGATGGCTTACAAATGGAGAAATGTTAACAAATTCAGCTAATTACTTTGAATTACCTTATCATTATAATTGACTGCTGCTCATATAATTAGGAATTGGAAAAATTTGGACTAATGTTATTTTGAGCTTTACCTTTATTTCTTTGATTTATTTGGAATAGAGGTATAATTTTTACAAATAGCTCATGCAGGTTGTCTAAAATAAAATACATTTTAAACCCATCTGAAACCCCTCCCCCAACAATAACCAATGTGTAATTTCCATATGATTATATATATAGTTTTCATTCCATTCCTATATTCCAATGTCTCTTTGATAAAAGACAAGAAATATCCTTCACTAGAAGTCCTTTGAGGTGATAATTAATCATTGATTAGTCCTAAAGACTTGCAGTATTGTTTTTCTTTTACATAATTGTGATCATTGTATAAATTATTTTCCTGGTTCTCCTTATTTTGTTCTGCACCACTTTACACAAGTGGTCCCAAGTTTCTCTGAATTTTTCATATATATGGTTCCATGTAGCATAATAATTTTCTTACATTCATATATTCAACTTATTCAGTCATTCCATGTTTGATGGATACTTGTAGTCCTTCTAATTGTTTGCTGTTACAAAAAGTACAGCAATGTATATTTTTGTATATATGTATATATATTATGTATATATTAGTACCTTGCTTTTGTCTTTGACATTCCTAGCTATAAATCTATTAGGACTTTGCTTTTGTCTTTGACCTCCCTGGGGTGTCTCTTGATCAATAGGTATGTATTTTTATAATATAGTTAAAAGTTTGTTTTTTAAATATAGTTCTAAATAGTTTCTCAGAAGAATGAACTGACCAGTTTATAGCTCTACCAACAGTGCCAGAATATATCTGTGTTCCCATAGCATTCCCATAGCATTGACCATTTTCTTTTTTTTTTTTTTTTCCACTCTGGAAATCTTTTATGAAAAGAAATCTAAGAATTTTTAAAATTTGCATTAATTTTATTATCAGTGATTTAAAACCTCTTTTTTATGATTGTTGATATCTTGAATCTTTTCTTTTGAAAATTGCTTATTCATATCTTTTGACCTTTCTACTGGGGATCTGGCATATTTCATTGGACATTACCATACTTTTCATAGTTTTCTAGAGACTTTAGCAACAGAAATATATATAGTAGTACTGAAAGTCTAAAGAAATTTCCTTTTCCTGAATCTTAGAGAGTTTCTGAGTATCTGGAAGTTTTTTCACTATTTAATAAGAGATTTGACTAGATAATCTGCGGTGTCCTCTCAAGTTCTAAATTCTGTATTCCAATGAGTTCACTCAGTACCTTCAAAGACATGTTTCCCTTACCCTTCCAGTACTGAGAAATAATAAATAAATCCTCCCACTGGGATCACCAACTGGGTAGAGATAAGGATTTTGCATCTTGGAGCAAGTATATTTAGTACTCTCTGACTTTAGAAATTTTGATGAAAACATAGCATTTTCATCAGTTCTTATAAAGCTTTACATTCCACCCACAACTTTTGTAAGGCCTATTTGTTACTATTGTTTGTTTCATTTTTAATTCATTTGACTCTTTTTTTGGATGAATATATTGAGATTAGATCAATTTCTCTAGATGTCCTTGTCAAAGGTTTCATAATAAGTATTTGAAACCTTTCATTAGCTCCCAATGAATCAGAATATTGCTACATGTAAAACTAATGAAAGCTTCCTTTGATCTATTTAATATTTGTCTTTTTTTTTTTTTTTTAAACCAGAGAGTAATTTTCCTAGTGTTGGCAATGTCTTGGACACTTTTTATAAAAGTGTCTAATTTCTGCCAAAGAGCTTAGTAATGATTATCATATTTACTTATCCAACCCTATTCTTTTTCCTAACCTCCTTACATCTCCAGCTACCTATTGAACTGGTTGTCCCATTTTGATGGGACAAGCTGCCCCAGACATCTTGAGCTCAATATGGCCAAAATGGAACTCATTACCTTTTCCCCAAAATCCTCATCTTTTCTTAACTTTTTTTTTTCACCTAATAGTATTTTATTTAAGTTACATGTAAAGACAGTTTTTTTTTTTTTTATGTTGTTGAGTTCCAAATTTTTTTCCTTCCCTTTTCCTTCTCTTCTCCCCAACAAACAATCTGATATGGCTTATACATGTACAATCATTTTAAACATGTTTCCATATTTGCCATATGAAAGAAAAATCAGTACAAAAGTGAAAACAGTATGCTTCAATCTGCATTCAGGTTCTATAGTTGTAAAATATATAGTATAGGGTATCCATGGTATTTTCCATCACAAGTTTTTAGAATTGTTTTGGATCACTATGTTGCTGAGAAGAGCTAAGTCTTTCAAAGTTAGTTATCATATAATGTTGCTGTTACTGTGTACAATGTTCTCCTAGTTCTGCTCCCTTTACTCAGCAGCAATTCATTTAAGTCCTTCCAGAATTTTCTGAAACCTACCTGCTCATCATTTCTTATAGAACAATAATATTCCATTATATTCGTAGACCATAACTTATTCAGTCATTCTCCCAGTTGATAGGCATCTCCTTACTTTCCAATTCCTTGCTACCAAACACAAAAAAAGTAATAAACATTTTTGCACATGTGAGTCCTTTTCCCTTTTTATGATCTCTTTGGGATACAAGGCCAATAGTAACACTATTAGATCAAAGAATATGCATAGTCTTATAGTCCTTTGAATATAGTTCCAAACAGCTCTACAGAATGGATGGATCAGTTTACAACTCCACCAACAATGCATTTGTACCCCAGTTTTCCCATATCTCCTCCAACATTTTATTGTTTTCTTTTTTTCTGTCTTCTTAGCTAATCTGATAGGCATGAGGTGATACCTCAGAGTAGTTTTAATTTGCATTTCTCCTACCTTTTCTTTTACTATTGAAGGCACTACCATTATCCTAGGCACTCAAACTTTATCTAGGTAACATTCTTGATTCTTCTCTCCCATTCATTATATCCAATCATTTGCTAAAAATCTATCAATTCTAGTTGTAACATATCTTGTATTTATCTCCTCTTCACCTCTGATGCTGCTCTGTTCCTGATATAGACCCTCATCAGCTCAAACTTGGACTATAGCAGACTTCCTGCTTCAGGTCTTTCTCCAAACCATTTCATCCTCCATTCAAGTGTCAAATTAATCTTCTTAAAGACTGTTATCACTTTATTCAATAAACTCTAGTGGTTCCCTCTTATTTTCAATTCTATTTTGCTGACTTAATCAACTTAGATTTAATATTCTCTTTTTTCCCCCTTGTAAACTTCAACTACCACCTACATCCCCCAGAAACTTGCCTAAAGATCAAGCTTTTGTCTTGTAATTACAATTCTTCTCCACTTTTGTGTCATGACCCATTTGGATTTTTCTTGGTAAAGATACAGGAGTCTTGTGTGAGGGATACAGAGTTAAGTGACTTTCCCAGGGACCCAGCTAGAAAGTGTCTAAGACTAGATTTGAATTCAGGAAGATGAGGCTTCTTGATTCCAGAACCAGAACTCTCTCTTAGCCACCTGGCTGCCCCTCCCTATTAACTTTCAAGGTAGTTCTTTATAATCTGACCCCATCTTCCTTCAGTCTTCTTATACCTTATTCTCCCCAGGTACTCTGCAGTCCAGCTGCACTGATCTCCCTGCTGTTATTCACACAAAACACTTCATCTCTCCAAAATTGGCTTATTGTTGCTTGTTATCTCTGTACCTGGAACACTCCCCCTTTATCTCCACATCCTGGCTTTCTTTTCAGTCCCAGCTAAAGTCTTAACTTCTGCAATGAGCCATTTTCTGCCCCCTTACCACTATTACCTTCCATCTAATAATTTTCTCCACTTTTCTCCTCTATATATTTTGGTTTTACATAGTTTCTAACTTTATTGTCATTCCCTATTCCCACACCCCTACCTTTTCTTGGACTGTGAGTTCCTTGAGAGCAGAGAGTTACTTTTGCCTTCTTTTGTATCTGAAGCACTTTCCCCCGTGCTTAGTATATCCGCATGTGCTTAATAATTATTTATTGGCTTGTCTTAACTCCTAGGAAAAACAGTGAATTTAGAGCCATGATCTGTTTACTAACTATAAGAGCTTGGGTAAGTCAGTTAACCTTGCAGAATTTCAATTTCTTCATTTGTGATATGAAAAGCCTAAATAAGCTAGATTATCTCTAAAGTGTGCTTCAGCTTAAAATCTATGTTCCCATGTTCCTCAACAGACACGTTTACCTGTTAAAGATACTATTATCATGAAACCAAAACATTAATTGTTAACCCATCTGTAAACTACATTTTCCTACATTGTGCTTTCTTCTTTTATTATTCTTAGCACTGCTCTTTCCTCCTAATTATCTATTTTTCCACTTTAAATTGTAGTGTGATTTCTAGAGCCCCCATGCTGCAGTGACAAAATATACCACCTGGACTAGCTCTCTGAAGGATTTCGGGACCAGCTTGAATCCTTGGTCTTAGTGGAGGAGTGATGAAGCAGGGGACCCACAAGGATGGTCAAAGATGGAATCTGTTTATTTCAAGTCCTCTCAGCCCCTAAATACCTTAGTATGATTACATCACTACAGCACATTGAGCATGTGCCAACTATAGAACCATTACATCACCACAGCACACTATCTATCTGACAGTCAGCAATAAACTGAAGAGTGGTCTATTCACTATTGTCTCAGGAATTTGATCTGTGGGACTATCCTGAGTCCAGAAGACTTTAAAATAGATTGGGTGTGGCCAGACTCCAAAGCCAGAAAACTTAAAATCAATTGTTAGAACAGAAGCCCCTTAGGGTCTGGGGACCTCAAAATCATTGCTGTCTCCCTAGAAGCTATATTACAAAACTACATAACAGATGAGTCAGTTTTTAAAATTTATATAACTTAAATATAGCTCATAATTTTGTCAGAGTAAGATAGTCCTTCTTGCCCAGCAGTATTTTCTTACTCTCTTACATTCATAAATAAAGGCTAATTAATACAATTTCAAATTTTTTTGTGATCATCTATATTCAACTTCAATATAGCCACCAGGGAGTACTGTTGAAACCATGTCTCAGATCTCATGGCCACCTTTTCACACCAGTGTATTCACAATACTTTTCTTTCTGAGAGAGCCTCTCATTTTTCTTTTGAGTTTCTTAACAAGTTTAGCATCATCTTCCACTGTAGATTTCTTAATGATTGCCACATAGAAATATTGCAGCCAGTTGGTTACTTCCTGTTATGTTCCTCTAAGCCTTTCTTTAACATTTTGCTTTCAGTAGACTTGTTATGGAAAGAAGAAACAAAGTCTGAGATTAATCATAGATGTTTAGAGTACCAAGTTTCTTTGTGAGGTGATTTACAAGCTGAAGTGTGTCCCCAAAAAATGCATTCAGAAAGTTGAAGACACCTGAAATAACACTTAACATGTGAACTGTTTGAAGGAAGTAGAATATGCTTAGCCTGGAAAGGAAACTGAGAAGGAGAGTAAGGGATGATAGTTGTTGAAAGATAATTCTTAAGTATTTTAAAAGTTATCATGTAGAAAAATCTTGAGGCTGGCAATGAGGTGTAAGAATAGAAAATTTTTTTCATCATTTTTCCAAAAAATAAAACTGTCCTCCTGTGAATTTAAGTAACTTAAAAGGGAAAAATTAGACATGATAGAGGGAATAGCTAATTTTATTATTTCTATGGTCAAATCAAAGATAAATTTTCTTTCTTTCTTTTTTGAGGCTGGGGTTAAGTGACTTGCCCAGGGTCACACAGCTAGGAAGTGTTAAGTGTCTGAGACCAGATTTGAACTTGGGTCTCCTGAATTCAAGATTGGTGCTCTATCCACTGCGCCACCTAGCTGCCCCTCAAAGATAAATTTTCATTGAACTCTTATTACTGTGATAGAAAACTGAGGAGACAGTTATTCATTTGATATATCTGTGCTAATGGACCCCCTACCAAGACAATTTATTCATGCCTAGCATATGTTTTGGCTGCCATTTACAAGACTTCCTAGTTAATATATAGCTTTAAACCAGTTAAATGTTTATAATTATTTAATTTCTTCATGAATAAAGTCAGAAAGTATAAGACTGAGGTGTTTGAAGAACCCAAGTAATCTTCATAGCAGTGGTCCTCAAACTTTTTAAATAGGGGGCCAGTTCACTGTCCCTCAGATTGTGGGAGGACCGGACTGTAGTAAAAACAAAAACTCATTATCGCCCTTCAGCCTATTTGCCATAACCCAGCGGGCTGCATCTGGCCATCGGGCTGTAGTTTGAGAACCCCTGCTTCATAGCCACTCATTAAACTTTAAGGCCTGCTATATCGAAGGTATTTCCTAAGGAGCTGGTGCTAACCTTGGAAACAGAAAATACAAGGGTATTTGTCATGTTAATCAGCATGAAAAAATACTATTTGATATGCTTATAGTCTCCATTTAGGACTGCTGGCATTTGTTAATGAATAAGTCATTTGATTGAGAACAAAAGTAGTATAATGAATTTTTGATTCACTGATTGTTGATGAATACCAGTTGGATTTTTTTTTTTTTGGGGGGGGCTGTAAATAGGTGTGTAGTTGTAACCATATAAGTTTTCATGTTCATTCTCATTTTTTCTACTTTTGGTATGTTATCTGGGCCAATATTTTGTGTTCCTCTAATTTCTGTACTAGGGCTCTGTGTGATTGTTTGACTTTAGTATGATCAGGAAACTGTGAATTGTGAAATTATAGCTCTAAAACTGGAAGGGATCTCAATATTTTATCCATGGTCATATTCATGGTCAGTAATTATCAGAGATAGAATTTAAATGCAGGTTCTCTAGCTCCAGAGAAGTGTTCTTTTCCATTGTCCCACATCTCCTCCAAGATTGTGGAAGAATGAAATACTAATTGAAGAGATTTCCTGGAGAATTTTTGGGGGGGGAGGGAGAAAGAAATTATTTCTTCTATCTCATAATGGCAGATTTGCTCTCTTGGAGTACTCTAAAGTGGGTTGTTGTTTGTCCTTTGTTCTCAAAGATGATCATGACGTCAGGGAGATGATGCCAAGACATGCAAATGAATTGGATTTGAGTGAAGGAGGGTAGGCAAAGTAACCAGCCTTACTTTCTCCTTCAGAACTATCTGGGTCCAGGGGCAAGATAAATAGGGCTAGAAATGGTCCTCAATGTAGTGGGAGACCTTAGCCTTTTTAAGCTAAAATCTTTAACAGGTTTCAGTTTGACTCAGGCAAGACTCAATCAGTGATTAAAGCTAGGTAAGAATGAGGAAAAGAATGACCTCTTTTACCTAGTTGGGAAAAAAAACCAAAAAATAAAAAACCAACTAATCTAGGAAGAGAAAACCCTCAGGATTTCTGGCCAAAATAGGAAAAATTGCTACTTACACTTACTCTGAGGCAGTCAGGGACAAAACAAAGACCTAATGGGCTTGGCTTGGGATCTTTTGGTCAGAGTGATTTGAGTTTAAAGCATGGTTTTTAAGAAGAAAATCTAGGATTATTCTGAGAAGATGGTTAGAAAATTCCAAGCCCTCCATATTTCCCCCACAAGCAAAACAGGATTAACATAGATTGGTGAAAAACAAATAAAAATGGAGGCAGAATTGTGGTCCTCCTAGGAAAACCAGAGAAGATGCAAAGAACTGGAAGATTTAGGTTTGCTCTATATGAAGAGCGAACATTCCAGGCTACATGTGCTGAAACTGCAAGTTGGAAGCCATAATGCTACCTGAGTTTGGAAGTAGCTTCAGTCCTAACCACAGGAGCTTTTACATCCTGGTGAATGTGGGAAATTGGGGTTCTGAGTCTGGAAAAACCAAAGGAACCTCTGCTGATAAGGAACATCAGGCCCAATTGTGCTGCTGAGATTCTGCCCTGATTAAGAAGGAAGCAGCACTGGCTTGCTGAGTGCAGAACCAATGAGGCAGGGTTTCTGTGAGCTATGGGAAGATTGGAGTTTTTAGTTTGTGGTTCTAAGTCATAAGGGAGAACTGAAGTGAAGACACCATTCTCCCCACCCCAGAACTAGAGGTGGATAACACTAACTAATTCTTATTTTTACAAAAAATAGTAGGCAAAGGAGAAAGAACCCAACCATAGAAACTTACGATGGGAATAAGGAAGACTGGAGTTCAACTTCAGAAGAATTTACTGAGGTTAAAAAAAATTTTTCCTACCCCAAAGAGTAATATCAAATAGTTAGTTGCCTGAAAAAAACTAAAAAAATTTTTTAAAAATCAAATGAGACATTGAGAGAAAACTTAAAAAAACAAACAAACAAACAAAAACAATGAAGGCAGCTAAGTGGCACAGTGGATAGAACACCACTACTGAAGTTCAAATCTGGTCTCAGAAACTTAACACCTCCTGACTGTGTGACCCTGGGCAAGTCACTTAACCCCAATTATCTTGGCAAAAAAACCCAAAACCCCCAAAACCAGGAAAAACAAGATTATGAAAAGAAAGTCAACCCTAGAAAAGGAGATCCAGAGTCTTAAAGAAAAAAATGACTCTGAACATTAGAATTGGCGAGAAGAGCATGAAATAATAAAACAAAATATAAAAAGTGAAAAAATAGAAGAGAATGTGAGATCTCTCTTAAGAAAAATAAAAAAGGAGAATAGATCATGAAGAGAAAACATAAGAATAATTGAAAGCTACCTGAAAAACTATGACCAAACTCCTCCCCCAAAACCCTTTAATACAATAATAGAAGAAATAATTAAAGAAAATTTTCCTGAAATGATAGAACAAGAGGGGAAAGTAGAAATGAAAAAAAAAATACACTGATTACTATCTCAAAAGATCTTACAAGAATTACAGGAACATCATTGCTAAATTTCAAAACCTTCAGATCAAAAAGAAAATTTTATAAGCAACAATGACAACCAAAAAACCCAACTCAAATATGCTGGAGCTACAATTAGAATTGCATAGGTCCTATCAATGGCTACAATAAAAGACCACAGGTCCTGGAATACTATATATCGACAATCAAAAAAACTAGGGTTGTCACTTCCAGTTGATCAATGATAGACAGAGGTAGCTACACCCAGAGAAGAAACACTGGGAAGTGAATGTAAATTGTTAGCACTAATATCTGTCTGACCAGGTTGCATGTACCTTCGGATTCTAATGTTTATTGTGCAACAAGAAAATGATATTCACACACATGTATTGTACCTAGACTATATTGTAACACATGTAAAATGTATGGGATTGCCTGTCATCGGGGGGAGGGAATAGAGGGAGGGGGGGTAATTTGGAAAAATGAATACAAGGGATAATATTATAAAATATATATATATATATATATATATATAATAAAAAAAATTAAAAAAAAAATAAATAAATAAAATAGAAAATGAAATTGAAAAAAAAAAAAAAAAAAAAAACTAGGGTTGTAACCAAAAGTATTATATTCAGCATCCAGTAACAATATTGGATGAAGAAAAAAAATGAATATCCAATGAAGTCAGATTTTTAGGATTTTTTTTCCCAAGAAACATGAACTCAATAGAAAATTTAACATATAAGAGCCAACATTAGGACTTAATAAGGAAAAACTCTTTGTTTTATACATGGAAAAATAAACCATATTATCTAATATTGTCATTAGTAATTGGGAGGGCTAAAGAAAGATTGTATTAGAACTGAGTATGATGTGACTCTAAAAAGCAAAACCCTGTAGGAAAAGGTAAAAACAGCTGAGTGAAGTGAGCAGAATCCGGAGATCATTATACACTTCCACAACAATATATATGAGGACGTATTCTGAGGGAAGTGGATATCTTCAACAAAGAGAAGATCTAATTCAGTTCCAATTGATCAATGATGGACAGAATCAGCTACATCCAGAGAAGGAACACTGAGAAATGAGTATAAACTAGGGGTTCTCAAACTAGGGCCTGCTGAGGACGTTTATGCGGCAAATGGTTATGGCAAATGGGCTTAGGGGCGGAGACAGAGTGTGAGGTTTTGTTTTTACTATAGTCTGGCTCTCCAACAGTCTGAGGGATAGTGAACTGGCCCCCTATTTAAAAAGTTTGAGGACCACTGGGCTAGAGGATCAGCAGCAAACTTAACTCCCCCCAAACTGCCCCCGCCTAAACCCCTGCTTTGAGTATTAGCAGTCACCCCAGGCCTAGCCCCCCACTGTGCAGATTAGACGCTGCCCCAGGCTGTGCCCCCTGCTGTGCAGGTTTGTGACTGCCCACCAACAAGAGCCCTTAGCTGCAGAATGCTGCTGAAGAGCTAGCTGTGTTATGGTCTGCATTGAGTCACTTTCCGTCGTGGGTGGGCACAGCCAGATCCTGTTAGGCTCTGGTGACTCTCAGTGTACCCTCTACCCTAGGCTCTAATTTCTCTGCTACAGAGTCCACTACTCTGTGACCAAAGCAAAAAAATCAGGCTATGGCAGAGAGGCTTTATGTAAAACTTCCAACCTCAGAGGCCGCCTCGCTCCCGATTCTAACCGGTCTGTTCCCACCACTCAGGACAAATCTTTTCTGGCGATATTCCAGATTATTTTAGATATTCCAGATTATCTTCGGCTGGTGAGTTGTTGTACTTCCAATCTTTGTGAACCTTACTAGTCTAGCGCTATTTTTGAGGCTGATTTTAAAAATTTGTAATGAGGGTATGAGAGAAGCTCAAAATATCCTGTGTTCCTTCTCCACCATCTTGGCTCCGCCAAAATCCTAATTTTTCTAAGCTATTTATAAACTCTATTTTCCATTTCTTCCTTTTTACCTCTTCTTCTTCCCTTCATATTCAACTTTTCCTGTTTCCTTCATATTTTCAGAACTAGGGACAATTAAAAAAAGTGACCCTCAAAACAACTCTAAGATACATGCTGTTATAATCCCCATTTTACAGATAAGGAAATGGAGGCAAATGGAGTAAAATTCAGGATCATACAGTGTCATAATTATGCTTAAGACAGAGAAAGGCTCAGAAGGTATAATAGAGGGGAAAATTTGGACTAGAAGTGAGTGCAAGGGATAATGTTGTAAAAAATTACCTATGCATATGTACTGTCAAAAAAAAAGTTATAATTATAAAATTAATAAAAAAATAAAGTATTAAAAAAAAAGAAATTAATCCTACTGTTGACCTATGAATAAAATGGTATTTCTGTCAAGGCAAAAAAAAAAAAAAAAAGGAAAAGGTAAAAAGAGTAATTATACCATACAAATGAAGTATGATAGCAAGAAAGATACAGAGGAATTAGATGGGGGAGGAGGGCTGGTAGTTCTGAAATCCTGTTCACATTGGGAATCTAGTACATGAACCCCAATATATCAAGGAAGGAAGGAAAGAAGGGAGGAAGGGAGGAAAAGAAAGGAGATGGATAGATAGATGGATAGATGGATAGATGGATGTGTTGCCTAATCCTCAGTAGGACAGCTCCTACTCAAAAAAGGCTGTTTTACTCTAAATCCAATGCTCTTGCTTGTCATGTTGTGACATCTGCTATGAGCAAGGGTGATTAAACAAACCTTTTCTAATAAGAGCTATTATTTCAAAGGAGAAATAATTGTGATTTAGAACCAACTTCCAAGTATTTGTTTCTTCATTTATTTGAGATAATAAGCAAAACTAACCCCTCCTCTTTCTGATTGTTAGGAACAAAAATAAAATATAAATTTCTTAAATTCTGCAGAAGTGAATATGATTGTTAACAAGATAATTTTGGCCAATTCTAAGAAATTCAGGAAGGATTTAATATTAAAATACTAACTGCTGTTTTTCTTAAGTTATAAATTATGTTTGTTGCTACATTAAAATAGTAAAACTCAATTGCCTTTCTTATGTTTTTTGGGTTTTTTTAATTAGCTCATTTCAGATTTAGATCATTCCTTGATTTATTGCTTTTCTTTTTTTAATATTTAGAACTGGAATGGACAAACATCAATCTGGAATTCAGAGTCTGAAACTGGATGATTCAATTATAGAAGGAGTAAGTGACCAAGTCCTTGTGGCAGTTGTGATCAGTTTCGCTTTCATTGCTACACTGATATATATTCTTTTAAGGTGAGACTAATGGTCAGGAGGATTGAATAATACATATTTTCAAGGGCCATTTAAGTTTGTTATTTCTGGTAATGCTTAATATCAAATGTAAAATTCAAGTCAAAAATAGTGACATATTTTTGTTCACATACTTGATATTGCTGCTTATTTTTCTTCTTATGGGTTGTTTAATGCATAATTTGAAACAGTGAACCTTATTTTAAATGAAAGGTCAATGTCTAAAGCTATGGTTATTCTTTAACAAAATAAAATTTTTTCACAACTTAGAAAACTAATGAGTAAATCTGGGCAGTAACTAAATATAAATCTTAGATAGTTTATATAAAAGGACTTGCCTAGAATCAAATAGCTACTAAGTATCAGAAATAGGATTTGAACCCAGACTTTTCTTCCTCCTCACCTATGTTTTATCCCCCATGCCACATCATCTAATATATAAACATTATTGAAATACCTTCATTGGAGAACAGATTACTAAAAAGGTCAAATGGTACTTGAATCAAATTGGTTCACAAATGAATTCCCTCATGTCATCAAAAAAGTAATACCTATATTATATTAAATGTTTTCAAGGAAAGATGGAATTTTACTTAACCTTTCCTATATAGCAATAATTTATAATTCTAGACCTGTTGTAATGCAGAATAAGAAAACTAATGGCCAATGTAATTAATTTTTTGGTAAAGATTTATAGTTTCATATTTATAGTTAAATGAAATTCCAGTAAATTATATCCAAAATGTTCTTTATTTTCCACTAGGATCTGTATTGTGAATATAAAGGTAATTTATTATTGGGAGAAAAAGTACAGTCATTAACAAAAATTATTTTTAAAAAATAGTTATATTAAAAGAGAAAAACATTTGGTAAAATACTGCATACTTTAAAAAAAAATTCTCTATCCCACTTCTCCTTCCTCCCATCCATTGAGAAAGCAAAAAAACAAAACCCTTTACAAATGTGTATGGATGTACAAATCAAATTTTTGAATTAACCATGTCTTTGTTTCACTGAAAGGAAGGAAAGAAGGAAGAATTATGCTTTAACCTGTACTGAGTCTATCAGCTCTTTTTCTGGATGTAGAAAGCATGTTTCATCATGATTCCTTTGGAATTGTGGTTGTGTCATATTGATCAGAGTTACTAAGTCTTTCATAATTAATCATTTTTACAATGTTACTGTTACTGTATAAATTGTTCTCCTAGGTATGTTCACTTCAATGATTAACACAGGTCTTTCCAGGTTTTTCTGAAACCATACCCTTCATCATTTCTTAGAGCACAATGACATTCATATATTATAACTTGTTCAGCCATTGCTCAATGAGCAGGCATCCTCTCAGTTTCCAATTCTTTGCCATCATAAAAAAGGAGCTGTATAATATAAATTTTTGCTAATAGCACTTTAAAAACTCAGGAGTGCTTTCCCTCTTAATATGATATATATTTTGGGGCAGCTAGTTGGTATAGTGAATAGAGCACCAGCCCTGAAGTCAGGAGTAACCAGCTCTAAAGTCTGAGTTCAAATCTGGCCTCAGACACTTAATACTATCTGGCTGTATAACCCTGAGCAAGTCACTTAACCCCAATTGCCTCAGAAAAAAAAGAAGATATTTATTTTTTAATATTTACATATTTAATTTATATATTTAAATATATACAAAATATAGAATATATATATAACAAAGTCATGTTACTAATATTTTAATTAGTATCATCTTTAATATTAAATGTTATATATATCAATAGTTACTATATAACATTGTACATAAAACATAGTGTATATATTACCTAGTAATATAGTGTTAATATATATTACTGTAATATGTTATAAGATATATTTTTAAGTACTTATTTGAAGCCATGTCCTGGTATTTATGCAGTAGGGAAATATTGGAGCCATTCTCACTAACGTGGTTATGAAATAAAATTATCCTCTGTTTTCAGTAATATATTTAATTTATTTATAGTAGCAAGATTAAAAAAAGATGAATATTAGTAAGAATAACAAAATATTTCCATTTATAGATGATACAATTGTCAATTTAAAAAGAGTTGAGGGTAATAATATTAGGAAGATAGAGAAAAATAAGATGATTTTTGTAGTTACATGTGCATATCAGAAAGCTGATAAAAAGAGAAATATCATTTATAATAATGTTCCAATATATCCACTATTTGGCATAAATTGTGTTGGATATAAACAAATCACTTAAATTCTCACTGCCCCAGACAATGAATTCTGAGAGTTTCCTATATAAAAGAAATCATAGATCCATGTCATCTCCCCAAAGTGGGCATTAACCTACCAAAATAAAAGTCAAAGTTTTATGAAAACAGTGTAAAATTCTGACAAATAAAAATGTATTTAGTTAATAGGATATCCCATGTAACATTATTCATATGAGACACTATACTAAAAATACCAATTCTCAAATTAATTTGAAGATTCAATAATATAGATTCAAAACACCAATTGACCACTTCTTAGAATTAAATAAAAGAATAATAAAATGTATATGGAAGAGTAAACAAAAACATTAAAAAGGGAATACTGAGAAAAAAGTAAAATTGATGAAGTCCCCTTTCAAGTCTCATATTATACCATAAACTATTATCAAAATTAGTAATTCATAAGAAGGAAAATTAGATCAGTGGTATAAGATTAATCAAAATTAATATTAAATAAACCCAAGATATTAAAATACTTTAAAAATAACATTTGTGTACACTTTAAAGTTTTACAGAGTGCTTTCCTCAATTTTTCCCACAAAGGTAATGCTGCAAGCATTACTGTCCTAATTGTGCAAATTAATACAGTGAATGCCAGAGATACTAAGTGACTGGTCCTTGGTCATAGTAAGAGTTGGGGCTAGGACTTAATCTAACTATCCTCTCAGTGGTTATGTGTCACTCAATAATACATTGTGGGAAAGAATAATCTTTATTGCAGTTGGGGAGAAGAAGAAAATTTCCATTTCATTGAGGAAATGAAAAACTTATAATAGAAGAATAGAATAGAATACACAAAAAATAATTGAATATAAAATCAAAAGAAAAACAAATTTTGGAAAATCTTTTTAGTAAATATAGCTGCTAAAAATGTGACATAGCCAACATTCATAAGGATCTGATAGAAATTTATAGGAATAATAATGTCCATTCGCTATGGGTTGTCACAAGTTGCCAGATAAGACATTTCCTGTGCATATGTAAAAAAAAAAAAAATCATATGAGAGTTCTTTGAAATATAAACAACAACAGAGATAACTTAAATTTTCTGACTGTTAACTTCATCAGTGAATAAAACTGATTCTTGGGAAAGGACTTTTGCCATCTTCCTGGAGGATGTCCAATCCCAAGCAAATGGGAAAAGTGATTGTAACTAGGGAGATCCTTCAGAGACTGTGTTTATAGATGATATGCTATTGTATTGAATGTTAGGATATTACTGAGCCTCAGAAATGTGATCCATAATCACTTGAGAATTCAGCTTATCTAAACCAAGTAGATGAAGAATGCTTGTTGAAATCATGATAATATACTATGGGAACTGAGTGTGGAATACAACATAGCATTTTCTTTTTTCTTTTATTAATTTTATAATTATAACATTTTTTGACAGTACCATATATATAGGTAATTTTTTACAACATTATCCCTTGTACTCCTTCTGTTCTGAATTTTTCCCCTCCTTCCCTCCACCCCCTCCCTTATATGGCAGGCATTCCCATACATATTAAATATGTTATAGTATATCCTAGGTACAATATATATGTGCAGAACCGAATATTGTTATTGTTGTTGTTGCAAAGGAAGAATTGGATTCGGAAGGTAAAAATAACCTGGGGAGAAAAACAAAAAAAATGCTAACAGTTTACACTTATTTCCCAGTGTTCCTTCTCTGGGCGTAGCTGATTCTGTCCATCATTGATCAATTGGAATTGGATTAGCTGTTCTCTATGTTGAAGATATCCACTTCCATCAGAATGTATCTCATATAGTATTGTTGTTGAAGTGTATAATGATCTCCTAGTTCTGCTCATTTCACTCAGCATCAGTTGATGTAAGTCTCTCCAAGCCTCTCTGTATTCATCCTACAACATAGTATTTTCATTCTTTCTGTTATTTTGTTGCATTTTGTTTTCTTCCTTCTTGATCTGATTTTTCTTGCACAAGATAACTGTATAAATACATATATATATATATATATATGTATATATATAAACAAAAGGTTTTGCAAGGGTCAATGTTGGAAAAATTACCCATGCATATGCTTTGTAAATAAAAAAAACTTTAATTAAAAAAAGAAGAAGAAAGAAATCATGATAATATATGTTGGATGGACAACCCATAGAGGAGGTAAATTAGTATGCATACCTTTAACAGATACTGCTAATGGACAGAGAACTGGGACCAAAATTGAAAACAAAGAAATATAAGAAGCCATGAAATGATGAGCAAGGAAAGCAAAATGAGAACCACATAGGCACTTAGACTATATATTTTTAATAGTATTTTATTTTCCCAATATATGCAAAGATAGTTTTCAACATTCACCTTTGCAAAACCTTGTTTCAAATTTTCTCCATTTTCTCCACTCTTAAGACAGCAAGCAATCTGATATAGGTTGAACATGTGCAATTCTTCTAAACATATTTCCATATTTGAAATGCTATGCAAAAAAACAAACAAACAAACAAAATCATCAGACCAAAACAGGGAAAAGAAAAACACAAGAAAGGAAAAAAAACCCAAGTAAACAAATGAAAAAAAACAAGAAAATACTATGCTTTAGTCTATATTCAGTCTCCATAATTCTCTCTCTGATGAAAGAATTTCTATCATAAGATTTAGATTGTATTTTAAAACAATAATAGAAAAATGTAAGATAAGACAGTACAGGAGCAGATGAACTATTTTATTAAAAGTTATACATACACACACTATATCTCTCTAGCCTTAGTTTGGTTTTATAACCACACATTATTTGGTAGTTTTTTAAAAATAATAAATGTTAATGGAATAATAAGAAAAATTAAGTAACATTAGAGAATAGAATCTTATCGAAATCATACAATTCTATATCTGCTCTTATACGTACCAATAGGAGTCATTTAAAATTGTTTAATGACTAAGTGAATACAAATACATTTTTTAATTAACCAAAAAACTCCAAGAAAACAAACATTGTTTTCTTTTTTATATGGCATCTAGACTAGTAGATTAGATAGATGCTGCAGATGAGTGTCTGTCTTCTCATATTCTTATATAGATAGCTGTCTTATAAGATAGAGAAATGTGAGCTGTATGATAGTAATTTTAGGTGAATTCATAGCTGCTTAAACAATCATATTCCACAAGAGTATCAATGAAGGATTTGATAATAGCCAGGTGACAAGTCTATCATCATGAGCTACCAACTCTGCCTGTTGACTTTGTCATCACTATTTTTATCTGTTACTTGAAGTTAGAATAGGCCTTATTTTTAAACTTGAAGATGGTTAAAACTGTGATGAATAGCTAAGATTTTAGAATGAAGAATCAAGATTCAGAAATATCTCAACAGTCTGGAATGATGGACTGAAAAATAAAGCAAAATATAAGAAGGGTAAAATTCTAAATGTAATTGTGATCTATGATCCATCAAGACATTTGTTGTCCTTTCATATGTTCAAGTTTGCAAGTCTAGGACTCATAAGTTGCCTGCAATTTAGATAAACTAGCTCATATTAGGTAATTGCAGTACATTGGCAATACCACTTTAATCTTCATGGTAGATGTGCTACAGATATAATTCATATGAATTAAGAATAAGTATATGCTTAACAAAGAGATAATCCTTAAGCAGTTTTACCAAACATTGTTTAAAAAGATATAGAGCAAATGCCCAGGACCAGATGGATTTACATGTGAATTCTACCAAACATTTAAAGAACAATTAACTTCAATGTTATATAAACTATTTGAAAAAATAGGGAATGAAGAACTCCTACCAAATTCCTTTTATGACACAGACATGAACTAATACCTAAACCAGATAGGTTGAAAACAGAGAAAGAAAATTATAGACTAATCTCCTTAATGAATATTAATGTTAACATCTTAAATAAAATATTAGCAAAAAGATTACAGAAAATCATGCCCAGGATAATACACACGACCAAGTAGGATTTATACCAGGTCTGGTTCAATATTAGGGAAACAATTAGCATAATTGACTATATCAATAACCAAATTAACAAAAACCATATGATCATCTCAATAGATGCAGGAAAAGCATTTAATAAAATATAGTATCCATTTCTATTAAAAACACTTGAGAGTATAGGAATAAATAGACTTTTCCTTAAAATAGTCAGTAGCATCTATTTAAAATCATCAGTGAGCATCATATACAATGGGGGTAAATTGGAACCATTCCCAATAAGATCAGGGGTGAAACAAAGTTGCCCACTATCACCATTACCATTCAATATTATATTAGAAATGCTAGCTTCAGCAATGAGTTGAGGAAGAGATTAAAGGAATTAGAATAAGTAAGGAGCAAACCAAATTATCGCTCTTTGCAGATGATATGATGGTATACTTAGAGAACCCCAGAGATTCTACTAAAAAGCTACTAGAAATAATCTACAACTTTAGCAAAGTTGCAGGATACAAAATAAATCCACATACATCATCAGCATTCTTATATATCACTAACAAAATCCAAGTTAGAGATGCAAAGAGAAATTCCATTTAATGTAACTGCCAATAGTATAAAATATTTGGGAATCTATCTGCCAAGGGAAAATTAGGAACTATATGAGCAAAACTATAAAACACTTTGCACACAAATAAAGTCAGTTCTAACCAATTGGAAAAATATTAAGTGCTCTTGCACTTATAATATAATATTAATATAATAAAGATCGCAATACTACCTAAACTAATCTATTTACTGCTATACCAATTAGACTCCCAAAAAACTATTTTAATGACCCAGAAAAAATAACAAAATTCATCTGGAAGAACAAAAAGGTCAAGACTTTTAAGGGAACTACTGAAAGAAAAATCAAATGAAGGAGGCCTAGCTATACCAGATCTAAAACTATATTATAAAGCAGTGGTCACTAAAACCATTTGGTACTGGCTAAGAAACAGACTAGTTGATCAATGGAATAGGTTAGGTTCACAGGTCAAAATAGTCAAATGATTATAGCAATCTAGTGTTTGACAAACCCCAAAACCCCAGCTTTTGGGATAAGAATTCACTGTTTGACAAAAACTGCTGGGAAAATTGGAAATTAGTATGGCAGAAACTAGGCACTGACCCACACTTAACACCATACACCAAGATAAGATCAAAATGCATTCATGATCTAGACATAAAGAACGAGATTATAAATAAATTAGAAAAACATAGGATAATTTACCTCTCAGACCTGAGGAGGAGGAAGGAATTTGTAACCAAAGAAGAACTAGAGATGATTATTGATCACAAAATAGAAAATTTTGATCATATCAAATTAAAAAGCTTTTGTACAAACAAAACTAATGTAGACAAGAAGCAATAAACTGGGGAAACATTTTTACAATTAAAGGTTCTGATAAAGGCCTCATTTCCAAAATATATAGAGAATTGACTCTATAAGAAATCAAGCCATTCTCCAATTGATAAATGGTCAAAGGATATGAACAATTTTCAGATCATGAAATTGAAACTATTTCCACTCATATGAAAGAGTGTTCCAAATCTCTACTGATCAGAGAAATGCAAATTAAGACAACTCTGAGATATCACTATGCACCTGTCAGATTGGCTAAAATGACAGGAAAAGATAATGACAAATGTTGGAGGGGATGTGGGAAAACTGGGACACTGATGCATTGTTGGTGGAGTTGTGAATGAATCCAACCATTCTGGAGAACAATTTGTAACTATGCTCAAAAAAGTTATCAAACTGTGCATACCCTTTGATCCATCAATGTTTCTATTGGGCTTATATCCCAAAGAGATTTTAAAGAAGGAAAAGAGATCTGTATGTGCAAAAATGTTTGTGGAAGCCCTCTTTGTAGTGGCCAGAAACTGGCAACTGAATGGATGCCCATCATTGGAGAATGGCTGAATAAATTGTGGTATATGAATGTTATGGAATATTATTGTTCTGTAAGAAATGACCAGCAGGATGATTTCAGAAAAGCCTGGAGAGACTTACATGAAGTGATGCTGTGTGAAATGAGGACCAGGAGATCATTGCATACTTCAACAACAATACTATGATGATCAGTTCTGATGAACATGGCTCTCTTCAACAATGAGATGAACCAAATCAGTTTCATTTGTTTAGTAATGAATTGACCAGCTACACCCATCGAAAGAGCTCTGGGAAATGAGAGTGAACCACTACATAGCAATCTCTCTTTTTATCTGCTTCCATTTTTAATTTCCTTCTCAGGTTAATTTTACCTTATTTCAAAGGCCAATTCTTCTTGTGTAGCAAAATAACTATATAGATATATGTGTGTGTGTGTATGTATTGTATTTAACATATACTTTAACATATTTAACATGTGTTGGTCTACCTGCCATCTGGGGCAGGGGGTAAGGGAAGGAAAAGAAAAGTTGGAACAGAAGGTTTTGCAAGGGTCAATGCTGAAAAATTACCCATGCATATATCTTGTAAATAAAAAGCTATACAAAAAAAAAAAAAAAAAAAAGATATAGAGGAAGCATTCAAGGAAAATAGCTACTTAGGTTTGATTTTGTATCTTTGTCACTAATTTATAATCTATAACATTCGTAAGTTAATCCAGCACTAGTATTATTCCTAGATTTACTAGCTTATTTAAGTCAAACAGGTATGTACGTACAATTTTGTATCTTTATCACTAACTTATCCACATAAGGAAGATATTAGAATTAAGAAATTAGAAAAGCCATCTTGCAAAAGGGGACTTAAACTAAGATTTGAAGGGAGCAGAGAGACAGAGATAGAGAGTTGCCACTCTAAAGATAAAGTATTTAGTATGAAAAACATAGTATGAAGAAGCAAGGAGGCCAGATTATAGAGGACATGTTTGGGAGAAAAAGGGGTAAGGTATAAAACTAGAAAGGCAGCAAGGAGCCGATTTTGAGGGCTCTAAAAGCCAAACAATACACTTTCTGGACCCTAGGGGTAATTCCGAGCTAGTGGAGGTGGGACAGCAGCTGAGGTGGGAATACAGTAGGGGGGGTTAGAGACTTGAGGCAAGGAAGTCCATCAGCTAGTTACTGGAATGCTCCAGGAATGAGATTGTGAATATTGTACCAGAATGATGGTGAAATGGCAGGGGGGGGGGGGGGGGGCGGAGTTGTGTACAAGAGATTTTACAAAGGTAGAAATAATAAATCAGCAACTATTATATATGTTGGGTGAAGGAGAGGGAGTTGAGAATGACAGCTAGGTAAGGTACCAGTTTGGATGATTAGGAAGATGATCGTACCTTCCTCAGTAATAAGAAAGTTAGGAAGAGGAGTAGGAATGGGGAAGAGGGGAAGATGATTAGTTTTGAGGTTGTTTAATTTAAGATACCTGTAGGACATCTAAATTGAGATGTCCAATATGTAGTGGATGAAAAACTAGAATTAGGAGAGGTTAGGGATGGACAAATATGAGAATGCCTGGAGAGGATAATTAAATACTTGACAATGAAAATACCAAGACAGTTAGTTAACAGGGATGATAAAAGATGGTCTGGGATAGATTCCTATAGTTAATAGTAAGGATTTGATTGAAGAGCCAACAAAGAAGACTGGGAAGAAACAGAAGGAAAATAGGGAGACAGCAGTGCCATAAAAACTTAAGAGTGTTACTGACAGTATCAAAAACTATAGGGGTTATGAAGAAGTAGGATTAAGAAGAGACCATTAGATTTGTCAATGAAGAAATCATTGGTAACTTTGGAGAGAGCACTTTCAGTTGAATTATAAAGTAAGAAGCCAGACTATAGAATTAAGAAGATAGTGTGAAGTAAGGGAAACAAAGCAGCAATTGCAGACAGTCTTTAAAAAGATTTAAGTAGAAAATCAAAGGTGTAAAAGAGAAAGTGTTTTCAAATCATATTTATCTTGAATTTATAATAAAATATTGTTAAGTAGCCTTTAGAATTTCTGAAAGTTAATTCACTTTATGCCTGTTCTTTATTTTTCAAACAAATACCGACATTTTGTCATCATTCCCTTTTCTAAAATTGAAATGTCTTTGTTTCAGTTAGAACACTGAATTTGTGTTTTGATCACATTATATATAGACTTAACTATGGTGAAAGGAACCTTTTTCTTTAAGCAACAATAATATTTGGATTTTTACTAACCACATTTAATTTTAGGAAATTGACCCTGATCTTATGAAATTAATCAAAAAGCTAAGTGAAGTCTCCCAGATTTCCTTTCTCTGGCTTCAAACTAGTAATTACTTATCTTTAATTTCTTTTGTTTTTGTTAATGTGATTATGGTAATGGTCCATGATTATTTTCCTCCTTCTGGAAATATGTAATTTTAATTTTTTTTCTTTTGTCTATAGGTGAAAACTTGAAGAACAGTTAAATTGGACATGAAAAAGTGTTTACGTACATAACAATATGTAAATTTTTATAATTCAAATTTTATCCTGAGGAAACTTAGAATTATGTTGAAATCAAATATGATTCTACAGTTTCAACATAGTTCTTAGATTAAATCTCAGTGTAGAAAAACTGATTCTTGCAACCATAATTTATATTAATAGAAGTTTTATGTTCCTATCAACAGAAATGCAGAACAAAACATTCACCCTGACAACCAAGAGCTAGTACGGGTGCTTCGGGAACAACTTCAGACAGATCAGGTAATAAATGTCCAACTGTACAAGGGAAGGTAACGAGCTGATGAATTAATGAATGTGTAAATGTCACTGCTATTGCAAACTCAAAGGAGTCTGTGACTAAACTAACAATTTACCTATAAAAGTTAGACTTCTTTTGACTTTAAAGGACTCATATATCAAGCTTGTTTTAGAATATAGATTTAAAGAGTAAGCAAATTGTTCCTTTTTAATTCATTCATATGTCAAGACTTTTATTACCTTTCATGACATTTAGTTAAATGAAATAAAATAATTACTTTCTAATGTGTCTTTAAATGTAGTAGAATTCAGTTTTAAGTATTCATCCCTTGATATTGTCATTACATGTTTAGCATTAGATTGATAAGGAAAGAACACATAGTGTGTTTTTATTTGTAAAGTAAATGGGGTTCAGATCCAGTATATTTTCCTTTATTCAGGCAAAGCTAGGGAAAATAACTCCTCAAAGTAGCTTTTTGTTGTCCTTTATTATAGCCAGGGGGCATAAAGTCAGACAGAATCTCATAGAACTAGAATTATAATGCTTTTTGTAGAGAATTGGAAGAAGAATGTAATGTGCTTTCCTGGTGGAAACTTTTTTTAAAAGACAACATTGAAATTTAAGGCCAGGAAGGGGTCTAGTCTAATCAGGAATAGCATCAGGGAGCCTTGTCAAGTGCAAGTGTTGTACCTTGTCCAGAGCAGGGTTTCTTAAATTTTTTCTACTCCTGACCTCTTTTCATCCAAGAAATTTTTATATGACCCTTGCATTATAGGCATATAAAAAAGGTATACAAATCAAAGATTTACTGATAATAAATCATAATTTCACAACACCATATTCAGTTACGAGACTTTTTATGTCAGGGGTAGAAAATGTCCAGTATGGTCATTTGCTAAGGCAACCACATGCAATGATGAACTGAAAAACTAGGCTCAACAATCTCCCTCTTCTTGAGCTCTATAGGTTGTTAATTCTCTATGGTTCACAAATGATGTTATATATATCCAAATGGCTCTTGGCAGATCATCCCTAGGGATATGATTTGGTCTGGGAATTACTGAAGTTAGTCCAGAGAAGATCACTATGGTCTTAGACTTCTGAAATAGATTGTAAGAGATTAGCCATCCAGAAAACTTCCAGGTCAAGTGGATCTCCTGGGATTGTATAATTACTAAACTTGTCTCAAGGCAGGTTTGGAAGGTGGGATTTAGGGCTTTTGGTTGGCCATATAATTTCATTTTGGGGAAGAATCAATGAAAGAAGACAATATGACTATATTTGTCATAATGAGGTATATGGTGTTGGTATTTTGTTCCTTCTTCCACAATTTTCCCCAAAATTAAATATTATCTTTCTTTAGATAATCACAATGGCAAAGGTGCTGCAACTATCACTTTGTATAGGAATTTGAGGCTAATGAATACTAGTTCATTGGATCATTAGTTTACAACTCTGAGAGACTTCAGAGGTCCTTGAATCCAGTACTTACCTTTTATGGATGAGGAGAGGTTTAGTCATTTGGCCAAAGTCATTCAGGTAATAAATAAGCCATAGAGTGAGAAACAGCATTCTCTGTTCATATGCCTCTCATTCAGCCACCTCTGAGAACACCATGCCTTCCATTAGTATAAGCTAGAGAATGTTTTGGTATTTTACTTTAATGATTTACTAGATATGTTAAGTTCAATTCTGCTTCAACCTAGTATATATTTATGTTTACAGTTAAATTTTTAATTGATTGAGATCTTTAGTTCTTAATGGCAAATTCATTGTTAGCCTTATTCTAGATATTATACACAATTAGCTTTGACCATAAGAGTTGGTAGTTAATTGTAGATGTCTCTGGGTTTTGATATTCCTGCATTTGTTCATATTATAGATCCTACATAAATAATATGATAGAGTTTTAAATCAAATGAAAATTTCTTATTTTTATTATGTGAAGGAAAAATTATATTTAAATTCATAATGCTTAAAGGCTTTTTTTGATCTTTGCTTTCTAATTCTAAAAATAACTCAATGTTGGTCATTTTAACTTTGACTTAACTATACAATTTAAGGTACTAGACATTCAGTACTTGTGAAAAAGATTGGTAGAACTTTTAAAATTAAGGATATAACTGAAATTTATAGCTTCTTTCCATTAGTGCTAGAGCATCCTTACAAATAATTGCATATCCAAGGACATTAAAGATTTATTTTAGGTGAGTTTAAAAACAAAGAAATAGAAAAAAAATTCATTTTTCTATTTTAGGCTTCTTTAGGCAGGAAAGGTAGAAGAGGTTGCCATCAAGAAGAGAGCAACCAAAATAGCCACCTCCAGGAGTAGTAGGTTCCCCCCTCATTAGAGGTCTTTAAATAGAGAATATTGGGTTATGTTGTAATGGGGATTTTTGTACCACATAGGTTAAACATTCTCATATTCTCTGAAAACATGGGTTTTTAAAAAGTGGAGAGAACATAGTTTGGGAGTTTATGAGATCTGTATTTGCAAAGCTACATAAACAAAAGCTAATTATTATGCCCAAGAAGATGTGATTTCAGTGCTTCTGAATACATATAAGTAACATTAAATAAAAAATTTGGAGAATTTTAATAGTGTGGTTTTTTTTTTTTCCAGCAGGATGCACCGGCTGTTGTTCGGCAGCAGTTCTACACTGATATGTCCTGTCCAATATGTTTACATCAAGCTTCTCTTCCTATTGAAACAAACTGTGGACATCTTTTTTGTGGTAAGCAACAAGCATAATCATGCTTAGGAAAAGATATTTAGGAATGTATCTAATTATACTGATTCCAAAATTTCTGTTCTAAGTATTTTCTCTATGTTTATTGACTTCAAGAGGGGAAAAACCTGATATTACTGTAGGAATTCATGCTTAGTATAGTAAATTCTCCTTGCATATTTACCTCTCTTGATTGCTATTTTGCTGATTTACATCTTGCTAAGAGAAGGAAGACTACTCCAAAAACTCTGAAAGAAACCCATGGTTAATCCCAGCTATCTACCCTCTTTACATCTTTGGGATCTTTCTAGGGGTAGAATTTAAGAGCTTCCTACCAGCCTGCAAGCTTTCAGAATTACTGAAGGAGGAAAGACTAAAGGATCTTAATGAGCAGCTTTCACATTCAAGCAGTCTTGATTGAGGTCAGTTGGAAGGCCATTTTTCATTCAAGGGTGTCCTGGAACCAGTTTGAGCAGTGCAGAGGAAGCTAATTATTAAATTTTCAGTGTGACCAATTTGCACATGGAAATAAGCTAAAACTCAATATCTTGTTTTATTGGTTGATTGTTTTATAGTTAGCTTATTATCTGTTTAAATGATTGTCCTGAGTAGAGGTCATCAAACTATAGCCACCTAGCTAAATATGGTCAGTGTATTTAAAATTTAAATTTCATTGTATTTAAAAATGCAAAAAACGTTTACATCCATAAATTGTAGGAAAACTGACAGCTGGTTAAATTTGGCCTATTGTTTGCAGAGCTCTATTCAAGATTAAAAAAGTGATGAAAATGTTAGTAATGCAGATTAAACTCAAAAGTGTGTTCTTTGTACATATTTTTCTGGAGAACCAATTGTAATCTCAACATTTTTTTCTTTTTCATATTTATTCATTGCGTTTATTGCAGTCATATTTTAATAAGGAAAAGGGATTAAATTTCTTGTACTTGGGCTCAGAGGGCAGAACTGAAAACAATGGGTGGAATTTGCCAAGTATCTTAGTGTCTTAATTTTCTCATATCCCCTCCTACATCTGTCATTTTTTTCCTGCCATATTGAAGAGGGGACCTCCCCACCAAACTCTAAAAGTCTTTGAAGGAGAAAATCTCTTTCAACCCTGCCTCTGAGAGAGACCACCCCAGGGACTCAAATAAAGTGGTTTACCTAGGTGGGGCTGGTTGAGTCCTGAGCTAAAGAATTCCAACCCTATTCAAATGAAGATTCTCTATTCAATTCAACTCTAGCTGTACCCAGCCCCATCCAGAGCAACCCCCAGCCTGTAGTCAAGATTTATAAAAGAGCCAAACGAAAGTCCTCTCTTTGCAGAGGTTCTAAACATGCTAGCTATGCCATGTTTGCTATTTCTGCCCACTAGAATATTCTTTTCTTTACCTTCACCTATTTCCCTAACCAGACTTTATGCCTCTCTGACAGGATTTCTAACCTTCCCTATAATAAACCTCTTTTATCAATCTAGGTTTTCGGGTCTGTAAATTCCTTTAGAGAGAATCTCTGCACCACCAGAAGGAAGTCCCCAAAACTCCCTACCTATGCGTTAAATCCCAAGGGGGTGTAAGGGAGCCAAACCTCTCCATTTGGTTTTCTAAACCCCAAATCTGCCACTAGACCTTATCATTTAACTCCCTGACCACCAGGAACCTTAATCTGGACCTTATTATTTGATTCCCTTAAAAAGGAACCCCAAAATGCAAACCTTATCACTATGACTCTTGTGAAGGTCTTATCCTCTCACAGCTAGACTCTGGACACACACTGCTAGTTAGTTTCCCTGCCTTAGTCTCTCCCACTTTCAGTCCATTTTCCATTCAGCTGTCAAATTAATCTTCCAGAAGCCCATGTTACCTCACCCCAATTCAGCAAACTTCAGGGCTTCCTGTCATTTCTGGGAATAAATGCAACATCATCTTTTTGTCTTTTAGACCCCTTCCTAGGTTTCTAGTCTTCTACCTTATATCTCTCCAACTACTCTACATTTCAATGAACTGGCCTTTTTGTTCCTTGTACAAGGTATCTCCAATCTCCTGATGGTACAGTTTCACTAATCATCCCCCTGGCTAGAGTTCTCTCCCCCATCATCTTCTCCTTATAGCTTCCTTGGCTTTCCTAACTTCTTTTTAAGTTCCAGCTAAAATTTCACTTTTGGCAAGAAGCTTTTGACATTCCCTCTCCCCTTTTAGAACTATCTCCCTATTAATTACTTCCAGTTTTATTTTATTATGTGTTTGTGTTCATTTTATATATTGTTGTTTATTTTGAGCTCCTGGAAAGCAGGGACTGTTTTTTGCCTTTCTTTGTATCCTCAGCATTTAACAAAGTTCTTTGCACATAGAAACCACATAAGAAATGATTATTTGATTTGGCATCTTTTAGTAAGAAAGATGTTTCTGAAAAATAGTTGCTCTTACAGCATAATTACTAAATGTGAAAGTTATAAGATCAAATATAGAAGATAAAATAAGTAAAATATTTAAGGAATTATAGTAATTTAAAGCTCACATGACTTGAATTAATCACTGTTAACCAGATTGTAAAAATAAATAATTCTCTAATAATGCATTTAATTAACACCTACCCCTCAGCATCGAAGAAGTTTTCATTCATGTATTTTATATTTAACATATTAATGAAGGCCCTTTCCATTTTTTGAATAAGAAAATTTGAAATACTGAAAGACATCTTATGTCATCTCTCTAGTCACTCAGATTTACAACCTCTATGCTATGCAGTCTGGGTTCAAGAAACAATATCAAGCATAGAATTCAGTTAACAGTCAAAGCCATGTTACCCAATTCAGGAGAATCAGATACTCAGATTTTAGGATCTCTTGAACTGTGGCGTAATGATCTGGTTTTCAAACCCATTGCTCAAATGAAATGTTTCTCTAGCCAAGTAGGGATGGTATATGCTTATAATTCCTGCTACTGAGAAAACTGAGGCTAGTAGATGACTTGAATTTAGGAGTTCATAGTTCTTCAGGGCTAAAGCTACAGTCAGGGGTTTATATTAAGTCTGCCACCCATATTGGTGGCCACCAGTCTCCTGAGGAGAGACAAACTGGCCCAGGTCAAAAAGGGAAAAGGTCAAAACTTCCACATCTATCAGAAGTAGCATCAGGGCCTATAAATAAGCATTATGTTTCTAGCCTGGATGAGGTGCCCACTTAAAGTGAGAGATGCAATTTATATATAAATATATAATATTTTTAAAAAGACACAAATATTTACTTATATACATATTTGTAAGGCATTTGTTTTCAGTTTGCTGTGGGGGGGCAAGGTGGGATGGAAGGGAGAGAAGGCAGATTTGCTGATTGAAAAAAAATTTTTATTTTTCTAAATAGATGCAAAGGCAATTTTCAACATTCACCTTTGCAAAACCTTCTATTTCAGGTTTTTCTCCCTCTCCTCCTTTCTTCCACCTCCCCAAGACAAGTAATCTAATATAGATTAAACATGTACAATTCTAAACATATTTCCATATTTATCATGCTATGCAAAAAAAAAAAAATCAGATCAAAAGGGGAAAAAAAAAACACAAGGGGAAAAAACCAAATAAGCAAGCAAACAATAGCAAAAAAAAAAAAAAAAAAAAAAAAGTGAAAATGCTATGCTTTGATCCACATTCAGTCTCTCCCTCTAGATAATTCTCTCTGTGGATGCAGATGACATTTTCTACCCCCTATTGAAACTGCCTTGAATTACCTCATTGTTGAAAAGAGCCAAGTCCATTGCTATTGATCATTACATAATCTTGTTGTGTACAATGTTCTCTTGGTTCTGCTCACTTCACTTAATAGCAGTTCATGTAAGTCTTTCCAGGCTTTTTTGAAATCAGTCTACAGGTCATTTCTTATAGAACAATAATATTACATTATATTAATATACCATAACTTATGCAGCCATTCCCCAAATGATGAGCATTCATGTAATTTCCAGTTTCTCGCTACTACAAAAAGGGCTGCTTTACAAACATTTTTGCCCACTTTTCCCTCTTTTATGATTTCTTTTGCCAGTAAAGACTGTTAGGATTACCAGGTGAGAACTCAGGTTGTCTGGACAGAGACAAGGTGAGAATTCAGGTTGACTTGACAGTTCTCTGGCTCAGACCTTTGGTTCGGGCCTTTAAAGTTCTCGTTTGAATATTTGCTACTACCACCAAGATCTGCACCCGAGGTGGCTCCACCTGGGCCACGCCCTAGGCTTCTAGGCTCCAGATTCAGGGATCTGAACCCAACTCCCTTTCGATCTGCCTAGGGCAATGGAGGCCATCGCCCATCCCTTTGGAACAGCGCTGGCCAATCTCTCAGGACTGACTGACCCATGTTCAACTGCTATTCACGTGGAACCCTTCTCCACTTTGCCCTTCACAGTTTTTAAAAGTTCAGTAATCTCCTCCAAAATTATAATCAATCCTTGGCTTTTCATAACCTTGATGATGCTCTCTAAACATTTTCCTTGAACAGAAGGCGTTTGCCCCATTTCACTATAAGAGATTGCTGGTTTAGCCCTTAACAAGTTAAGTTCCTTATTTGTCTATTAGAACGCTCACTTAATCTTTAACAAAGTTTCCTTGTTACTCATGGTTCTGGGTCAGAGAGACTGAGATCTGGATCAGAGGCTTTTCCACTGGAATCAGGATCGTGCCTGTCCCTGTTCAGGCGCCAAATTGCCATGGTCTGGTCTAGCTCCTCTGAAGGGCTCAGAATAAGGCCTTAAATGCTAAGGTCTGGGCTAGCTCCTCTGAAGGGCTCAGAATAAGTCCTTGTCAGGATAAGCAAAAGTCCTTGCCCCACATTGTGGACGCCATTATGTAAAGTTCTTGAATTGTGAGGGACCAGTTGTCTGCTCAATTATAATCCTTCTCTGGGAGGAGATCTGTAAAATCTTTTCCTCTGTGCGCAGGTTTCTTGGGAGCTCTGAATCTCCTCCAGCTCTTGTCCTTTCTCAAATCAGACTGGTCTCCTTTCAGCCTGCCTGGCGTCAAAACTCTATCCCAGAGTCGATTCTCTCAGACCCAATGGTGCCCTTCTTTTATCCTCCCAGAGAATAGGCAGGTGAGAACTCAATGGGGCGGGGAAATACTTCCACCAATGAATTTGCTCCTCTTAGAATTCCTAAGGTGTAAACTCCCTTTAAAGGCACTGGTTTAAAAATAGAAAAGTGATCTGGTATTACAGATCAAGAATCTAAGCAAGAACCAAAAACAATGAGATTCTAAGGCAGCCTAGCATTCAATAATCCAGGAACATAAATATTAGAAGAAAGGATTCTCTTTAACAGCAACTCCTGAGAAAATTGCAATGTATTTCTTCAGAAAGTAGGTCAGACTAAGCATTGTATACTGTACACCACAATAAATTTCAAAGAAATACAAGACCACAAGCTGTACAAGATCAAAAAGACCACATTAAAAAATAGTAAAAGTATGTTAGAAAATACTTTTCATAGCTATGGTTGGAACCAAATTCTTTTTTTTTTTTCTCCCCTGATTCTTTTTATTTATTATCTCCCAGTTACAAATAAAAACATTTTTAACATTCATTTTTTAAAATTAAAATAGCAAATTTTCTCCTTCCATCTTCTTCAAACACCACCCCCCCCAACATCATTGAGAAGGAAAGCAATTTGATATAGCTTAGGTAGATATGCAAAATATTTACATAAGTCATGTTGTAAAAGAAAACATAGACATCCCCCCACCCACCCACCAGGAAAAAAAAGAAGAAAGAAAAGAGGAAAAAAGAAAAGAAAAAGTTTTAACTATAATCTGTATTCAGACCCCTTCCATTCTTTCTCTGGGGATAGATAGCATTTTTCATATCCTAGTCATCTTAGTTCCTTGTATTGCTGAGAATAGCTAAGTTATTCAAAGCTGATCATTTTATAATATTGATGTTACTTTGTACATAGTACATTTACTTTGCATCAGTTCATATTAATCTTTCTAGTTTTTCCAAGAGCATCCTGCACATCATATTTTTTTTTAATTAAAGTTTTTATTTTCAAAACATATGCACGGATAATTTTTCAACATTGACCCTTGCATAGCCTTGTGTGGAACAAAATTCTTAGTCAAAAAGGGATCATAAAATCATAGATTTACAGTCAAAAGAAATCTTTGAGGTCATCTCATCCAGCTCCTTTATTTTACAGATAATAAGCCAAGCTCAGAAAACTAAATGAGTAGGTCCAGTGTCATATAGAGCGTAAATGGTAGAACTAGGGTTCAAACACAGGTCTTCTGACTCCAAATTTAGCATTCTTTTTTATTGTACCATAGATTAGAGAAGATTGTAGCAGAAAAAATACAGAGGTTCAATTAAGTTTATCAGAATGTCAGTATTCATGAAGTATCTACTAATGCATAGGGCACCTTGCTAAACATTGAGCAAAAACAAACAATAAAAATGAAACTGTCCATGCCATCAGGGGCTTACATTCTATTGGAAAAAACAACATATATGTAAGTATCCGAAATGTGTATTTGCAATTTGCAAAATAAATATAAGGCAAATGGGGTAAAGCCACTAGCATTTAAATGGAATGAGGACAGATTGGTGTCCCTTGAGTAATTTTGATGGAAACAAGGGGTTCTAAGAGGCAGAGATGAACATGCATTTCAGATGCTAATTCAGATGTTAAATTAATTGCAGGACTTACTTTTATATTACTTTGTATATAGCCTCTCAGCATTCATCCCTCTTCACTTCCTTAGTATCAAGGATATAGGGTATACTCAATAAATACTAATTTACAGTTTGTTAAATGACTATACTTTTTCTTGTTTCAAAGCAATAGGAATTGTTTCTTTGATCTGAAAAACTGTGCTTATGGTATTCTTTTAAAATGTTTTGATAAATTCAATAATCTTTAAACATAAACCTTTAAAATATATGGAAACAAAAGATTGTACATAAAATCAACTTTCATTATTTAATGTAACAGACATAAAGTGATTCTAATAAAGTAATGTAGTCTCATTCTTATCAACCTCTATTTTCTCCGTTTGTACATGTATTCCATAATCTATTACTATTATTATTTACAGTTTAACAGACTAGACAAAATGTAAATGATAGTATATACAGGTTGAATAGGAAATAATTAAGAGAAGGGATTATAATAAAGAGAAATGAGGGAAAGCTTCCTGTAGAAAGGATAGTATTTTATTTGAGAGTTGAAGTCAGAAGGATCAGTAGTTGGAACTAAGAAGAAAGAACATTCCAGGTAATGGTAGTCAGCCAGAGAAAATACTCAGAGCCAAGAGATAAGAGTGTCTTGTTTGTGGCACAACCAAGGAAGTAGTGTGTTAGGCAGAAAAGTATAAGACTGAAAAGGTAGTAGGAGGCTAGATTATGAAAGGCTTTGAATAACAAATAGAACATTTTGTAATTGATCCTGAAGGCAGTAGAAAGCCACTAGAGTTTATTGTAGGAAGGTGTCATAATGGGACCTGCCTTTTAGAAAAATCACTTTAGTGGCTGGATGTAGTATATATTGCAGTGAGAATAGACTTGAAGCAGGCAGCCCCAATAGCAAGCTGTCACAATAGTCCATCATATTAGTCCAGGCATGAGATGATGAAGACCTATACTTGAATGGTGGCAGTGTGAGAGTTAGAGGGACCATTTAAGAGATATTGCAACATTTCTTAAATCAACAGGCTTGGGAATAGATTGAATGGGGATGAAGGAATTGACAGATAATGAAGAATGCATTATAACTTATAGGTTGTGAATGTGGGGGCAGGGCTGGGAGGATGGTATTGTCCTCTACAGAAATAGGGAAAGTGTGTGGGAGAGAGAGAGGACAGGGTTTTAGGGGAATGATAATGGGTTCTATTTTAGACATATTGAGTTGAAGATTATCTACTGAACATCCAATTTGAGATTTCTGAAAGAAGTTGGAAATCAGCAGAAAGTTTGGGGCAGAATAAGTAGATTTGAGAATCATCAGCATAGAGAAGATAATTAGATTCATTTTTCTTCCATGTTATATTTCCTCCATGTTATATAATATTTTCTATTTAGGTGTAAAGCATTTGAATTAATTCACACAAAATATTTAATCTTAAAAAATTGCTCCAACAACTGTTATTTTACAATAATATTGAATAAAATTGAATGAAATCAATTATAATTTTGCAAAAATCTGCTAAAATATCACTTGCTAATTGCTTAAGAGAAGTAATTTCTCTCCTGCCATTGTTATTTTATTTGATTGTCATATTTTCCTGAAACCAGTATGAATTTTAGGATATCTATAGCCTATATACAACCTAATTTGTAATTTAAATGAAATCTTAAATGTTAATTATTGCTTAATTTGTATGTATTCATTTGATTATCCATGTTTAGAGAATAACTTTTAAGTTAATTGCTAAATTGTTGGCCTATAATAATATACATATTTATATAGTAAAGTGGTTATCAAAAGTAGAACTAGGATGGTATCTGGTATCCCCCATAGTTATTTTCTCAAGGATACTGACATCTAAGGAGTATTCTTCCTCCTCCAAGTGGTCAGCAATTAGACTGTCCCATACAATGAGTGACTGCTTCCATTGTCTTATCCATTAGTATAGGGCCACTCTCCTCTATGGCCACATTCTTCCTGGATGACTTGTGGGTCAAGTTGCACTCTTCTACTATGACTGCACTCACATGGGACAGATCACTTTCTGTGGCTCCATTTCCCTCAATCCTCCTCCCCTCACTCTACTACTTCACCTGAATTTGTCTAGGGCATAAATATTTCTAGTTACAATTCAGTTGATCATATAAAGATGTATCAAAGCTGATATTGTCTCATTAAATAATGAACTTTAAAATACCTGTCAATTCATGTTTTCTTTTACTAGGTACCTGCATTATTGCATACTGGCGATATGGTTCATGGCTTGGGGCCATCAGTTGTCCCATCTGCAGACAAACGGTATGTTGAACCCATGAAATCTTTTTTAATATTATGCAAGAACTTATGGCAAGGACAAGTCTCTCCCTGATAACCTCAGAGTTAATCAGCAATTTGTAAATGTTTTGATTTTTGGTGTCCAAATTAACCAATTGTTTTTTGTATTGCTAGCAGAACTAAATTTATCTAAAGCTTTTATTTTGCCTTCTTATTCCAGAATCAAAATCAAATATATAATCTCAATGAAACTTTTTGTTATCCTTTGTTAACTAAAGAAGTTAGAAATCATTGCTGCATTATCAAAAAAGAAGTTTCTAATCAGGCTTAAGAAAATTTCCTTTATTTGTATACTTACTACAAACTTCCCAATATGAAAAAATATATTTTTTTTCTTAGTTTACTTTTATGATGTGAAGGAGAGAGCGTCTGAAGAGCTCAACAAAGGACAGATAAACAGAAAAATTTTCTATTTCATGAACATGATGCCTTACCCAAAATAAAATGAAATTTGCCTGTATTCATTGTTGTAATTCGGTATTTGTTTATGTAAAGGAAATATGAGTGAGGAAAATGAGTCACTAAATATCTGCAACTTGGGGAGACTGTCATGATTGAAATGTCAGCCTGGATAATTAAACCTCAACTAGGAGAAAGGAAAGTTTGAAAAGGGGTTAGAGTGAGGGTTACTGCATCATAATTATTACCTCATTCTTTTTATTTTTTTGATAAGATTCAGATGTTTTATTGACTAGTGCACAAGAAGATAACTGCTTTTTGTAATTGAACAAAAATGTTAACACAAGAACTCATCTTTTGTAGGCTTTTTGAGAAATAATCAGTAGCACTCCAACAGATATTATGTATACCTTGTATTGTTTTGAAATGATTTTGGTCTTTTAAATTCTATCTCCATACTTTGAGTTTTCATGTAGCTTTAGAAATTATAAATATTTGGAATGGTGACATCTATTAATCGTTTTGTTCTTATGAATCAGCCATATTATGTCTTGTTATTTTATGTGACTAGACATTTGCTCTAGTGGGTTATCTAAGATGTTTTACTATAGTATGGGGAAATGTCATGTTAGTCCATGAAAAAGTGAGTATAAGATGTATAATCCGAATAGCCACCAAGTTATATCTTGAGGGAGTATTCACTAGGTGCTAAATTTGTATAGTTTGCAGTAGCAGTAGTAGCACTGCCACCACCTTATATTTATAAGGCTTACATTTACAATTTATTCTTTATATATGTTATCTCATTTGATCTTGTTAATAATCTTTTTAGAAATTTGACAAAGTGGTAATGAAATATTTAAGAATGAGATGCAAAACAAATTAACACAAAGAAGCAGCACTATAAATAGGTTCTGGGGCCACCAATATTGGAAGGAAGAGATAAATTCTAGCATTTGAGTTCAATGAGACTAAGGATTACTTTTTTTTTAATATGCCTAAAGAGGTAATATAGTGAAAATGTTTTATAAATTGTAAAGCATTCATGTTAATGAACCAAGGATGTGATACATTATTTTAAAAGCTAACAGTTTTTGGTAGAATGTTGAGCCACATTAGATAATTAATTTCAAAGCAGACAAGCTAGAAAAGTTAGAAAATTCTGCAGCCCCCAAGAAGGGCTTTGAAGAAAAACACAAAGATAGTGACAATGACAGCAATGATGACAGGCAGCCGAAGAAACCTATGGTTCCCAAACACTCCAAGAAGAAATTGCAGGGGATGAACCTTTTTATGGTAGTTGAATTGAAACAACTGGTGGCCCAATCAGAAATGATAGAGATGAATAATGTGACAGCCTAGGACCCCAAGTTTTTGGTGCACCTGAAGTTGAACTCAGTGCCAGTGTTACACCATTGGTACTTTAAGCAGAATTACCTGCAAGTAACTAGAGATTAAGAAGCCACCTTTTGCCAGACTTTGTAAAATGGAATTCAGAAGATGCATGAAGTTCTATAGAAGAAGGAAGAATAGAAGACCGTGAACTATAAATAGGCCAAGTGAGAAATAATAAAAGTTAGGTTTTCACAAGATGTTGCAAGTTTCAAAATGGGATCAGATAACAAGCATCACTTTTTGGAGCTTTCAGAAGAAGAAACTGGCCTAATCACAAAAGTTTCTGAAAAAAAAGGCCAGGTTTGAAACTGGTTTAAAAGGGGCTAATAACTGAGAGAAGGCTTTTCTTCAATGTACTTTATTAATAGGCTCATTGTGTATTATCTGACATACTCTGAGGTTGGAGATAGTCACCATTTTTGACCATGAGATGTATGACCAGGGAGAGGGGAACATGTCTAGGAGCAACATGTAAGGGGTGAATGAGGAAGACCCCAGAAGGCCTCCAGACAACCAGAACTCTGAAGAGGGGAGTAGGACTAACTCGTATGGAGTTTCCACCTGCTTGTATAGGAGCATATTAAACTGTTTCACTCATCCTGAGGTTTTCATCTATTGCACCCTTTTGGGGGCTCGGAATTTTGTTTCCCACAATTGTCATTGATTGCCAGAAACTATAAGATATCTTATTGTGACAAACTATGCCAAAACTGACAATTTACAGGGATCTATAATTTGAAGGGAAAGTCTGAGACTCAGTTGAAGGAGAAGCCAGGAGATTTGTTTAACGAGTTGTGGATTTCATTGAGGATGCCAGTTGGATCAAATGCCCTCCAAATTTCTCTTTTATGGTTGATTGCTATCAGTAAAATGGAACTTACTCCTTCCTACCCTAACCTGAAGATCTATGAACTGAATTCTCTCATTCCTGAGAGCTGCTCCTTCGGTTACCAAAATTCCTGTGAATGGGATGGGAAACTGCTCTATGGAGATGTGGTTGGAACCAACATAACAGAATTCCAGAAAGAGGAGAAAGAGTGTTGTGGAGTGCTGGAGACTTCTGATGAGGAATCAGAAGGAGCAGGAGTAATGAAAATAAATAATGAAACAAGTATCATCTCTGCATGCAGTAGTCTCGTCACCCAGTGGACTTTTTGTCAATCTTAGCTGGGTTGGAGACGCCTGAAAATGATTGAACTTTAAAAAAAAAAAAAAAAAAAAAATTGAAGGGGCTATGGATGGTAGTGAGACACCTCAACTGTTTATTATGCTTTCTGAGAAGAAAACAGACACTGTGGGAGGTGCCATGATGGATTCCACTTTTCACTGTAGACATGTCACAAATATGAACCAGAAGGCCCAGCTTCTGAAGTGCAAGGGGTGGAAGCAGCTTTGGCCCAAAGGAGTTGGAACTGGATCCCATGGCTATGTCCTTAAAAAATGAGGAACATATATGGGAACAGGAAGCCTCAGTTCCAGGACAGCTGCAGAGGGAGTAAGAAATACAAAGAATTCAAGTTTTAAACCTTGAAGACTTCTGGCTCATCTCTCTCTCTAATTTGGATCCGGGTCCAAATTCCTCACGATTTCAAGGATTTGTGTTCGTTTTTGTGTTCTTATTTCAGACTTCTTTTGTAAATGAAGCTCTTCCCTCCCAGTAAGAAGATGAATAGAAAATAATAATAGCTATTATTATTATATCTTTAAATTAAAAGGGAAAGCAGAATTCCTCAGCTTAACTCAAGGGCATGGAAAGGTAGCCTTAGGCAGATGCAATTATAAAAGTCAATACAGCATAAAATCAATTATACCGTGGAATGCAGTACAAAATAGAATTAATACTCTGTGAAAGAACTATGGGAAATGAGAGTGGACCACAGCATAGCATTTCCACTCCTTCTGTTATTGCCTGCTTGCAATTTTGTTTTCTTTCTCAGGTTATTTTTAACCTTATTTCTAAAATCCAATTTTTCTTCTGCAGCAAGATAACTATATAAATATGTATACATATATTGCATTTAACATATATTTTAACACAGTGGTCCTCAAACTTTTAAAATAGGGGGCCAGGTTCACTGTCCCTCAGACTGTTGGAGGGCCAGACTATAGTAAAAACAAAGCTCACACTGTCTCCGTCCCTCAGCCCATTTGCCATAAGCCAGCGGGCTGCATAAACATCCTCAGCAGGCCGCATCTGGCCCATGGGCCATAGTTTGAGAAAGTTTGAGAACCCCTGCTTTAACATATTTAACATATGTTGGTCTACCTGCCATCTAGGGGAAGGGGTGGAGAGGAAGGGAAAAGTTGGAACAGAGTGTTTTACAAGAGTCAATGCCGAAAAATTACCCATCCATATGTCTTGTAAATAAAAAGCTATAATAAAAAATTAAAAAAAAAAAAAAGAATAAGAAAATAGAGGTAATATTTTTATCTTTTCATTTCCAAGCCAAATATTCCCTTAAGGCAGACATGCCTATTTGAATGACATGAGATCTGGGGTGAGGTTTGGTACCCTACTGAAAATATTACAGAGGTGGTACCTAAAGTGAAGATTTTTTTGTAGGTGGATTCTGATAAAGAAATCTCTACTATCCTTACTGGAGTCATCTAAGTTCTGCTTGAAATTTACATATGGGGAGATCATTGCTTCCCAAAACAGCATATTCAGTTTTCAAACAGATTTAATTACAAGAAAATCTTTCCTTATATTAAGCCTAAATCTTCTATAGCTTATGTATATTAGTCCTAACATTCTACTCTTTGGAACTCACCAAAAAATTTTAATCCCTCTTATACATGATGGCCTTTTGAATATTTCGGAATTCAGCCTTCATAGTCCCCATGTCTTGTCTTCTTCAAGGTAAAAATCCTCATTTTCTTTATTTGGTCCTTAGGTGGCATGGTCTAAAAGATCTTTTATTATTCTAGTTGCCTTCCTCTGGCTATTTTCCACCTTGTCAGTGTATTTCTTAGAAAATCTTGCTTCCAAAATTGAGTACCGCAACTGTATTCTGACCTTAGTCCAAATAAGCTATGTTTCACTTCCACCGTTGTATATGTTTCTATTTATGTATAGTTTAAGACCATGTTACCATTTTGGTTGCTATGTCTTGCTGAGTTTGCAGTCTAGAAACCAGGTACTTTTCATATAAAGTGTTGTCTAGCTACATTTCAGTCATTTTGTACTGTTAAGTTGATTTTTCACAGACTAGACTTAATATAGTTTTATTGTGGTTTGATCCTTTCCTGTGTTTCTGAAAGGACAATTGACATCACTTATGATGTATTGACTTATGCATAAATTGGATAAGTAGAACAGTTACACCTTCATTAGCTCATTCCCTTCCCTCTTCCTGAGTTAGCAAAGTCTAGTGGCAAGACAAAAGTCAAGATTGCTGGTGGTGGTCTGGGATGCAATGGATGAACTTGGCATCTTGGACATTTGACTAAGCTCTAAATGCTCCACAATATCTGCTTTAGTCACCTTCATGGACCGTTGGACCAAATTGTTCTCATCAACCCATTCTGCTGGGAAAAGTCTTCATACATTTGGGGTAGACAACCTCCTAATTACTGAAAGATTTGAGGCCTGTCAGTTATCCCCAATCTGGTTTAGCCCAAGACAGTGTGGTATGGTCACTGTGCATACCGTAGCTTCTTGGACCCACAGGTGAGAATTGGGTGAATCAGATGGATCAAAGGTACATGAGTAGTTCTGAAAAGGGCCTGGCAAGGTCCTTCACACAAGTGAAGGTCTTGTCTTCCGCCCCATATGTCTCAGATAATAGTTATTTTGTATTTTAAAAATCATTTAATTCCTGAAAAAGATATGAAAGACATGAAATAAAAAGAAGCCAAGTTTAAACAAAAGCTTTTAACATTATAAAAAATTGTGAATGTTTATATATTGTGAATTATTATATTATGAATTATAATTATGAATGCTTATATAAAGCTGCAGCTTGTAACTCTCTTAAATGATTAAAAAAAAAAAGTATAAACTATAGATGCCACACAGTGTGATCACTAATTGTCTAACAAGGAGAAATTTTATTGAACTGTTTTAAATTTACATAATAATTCCATATAGTAGTGTTGGCTGCCATTTTCTATCAAGGTGGGAGACTAAACCATACATTTAATTTATGGCATCTCTTGATGCCAGTTAAGTGCCTTATTTTGTCAGTTCTTTGAAGATTATCATAGAACAGACAAAAACAAAAATGCTGTACAATTGACTTGCTTCCTTCAGTCAGTTATTTCTTAAAAGGCACTTGATTTCTCTATATTATATAGCAAGTTTGTTATTTTTCTATCTTTATCCTAGTGCCTTCTTTCTCTCTCTATTTCCTTTCACTCTCTCCTGCTTTCTTGACTTTCAGACATAGTGAAAAATGACAACAGGATGTTGTGCTGCAGCTTTTTGGCCCCCTTAGTTGACATAAGATAGTCAACAGCTCTCCTTGAAAGGCCTGCAAAAGACTCTCTTCTCCTTCATGACTTTACAGGAGATATCAACTTCTATTTTGCATGTTGTCCTTGGAACCATTATAACTTATTTTTACTAGAATATCTTTCTTGATGCCCAATGGAGTAGATTATTTTTAGCAATCCTTTCTCTTTCCCCTCATGAAGGATCAAGAATTAATGGTATTATGTATGAAAATTACAATAGTGAGATTTGTGCTACAAATAAAGACTGATCAATGTCTTAAGTATTAGTGACTTGCAGGTCTTAAAAGAATTAAAAACACTAGATAATAGGGATATTACCTTCATTTGTTTACCCCCTCAAAATTATCATATTTTTGTGCCATTTTGTATCTTAATGTTTTCTTATCATTCCTGTATCACCTAGTATTCTTAGGCCAAAAAATATTTATATTAGTTCCTCATGGTAACAACAATAAAAAAAAATTAGAACTAGAGAGTAGGTATATTCACTGTTTATATTGTAGGTATTTAAATGGTTGTAAATAGGTACACTGTATTTTATTAAACACATTAATTGGGTGTTTTTTTTTTTCCAGTTTTGCTATTTAAATGGTTGTAAATAGGTACATTGTATTTTACTAAACACATTAATTGGGTGGTTTTTTTTCCAATTTTGCTTTCATCAAAAGAAATAAGCATTTCTTATCCTGATGAATAAAGACAACATGCAGTGCCCTGATGGAAACCAATAATATAGAAAAATGTAATTTATCACTTATATCCCTGAAGAGTTCCAGGAGTAATAAAAATGACTTATTTTCTGTATTATACAGGTTACTTTACTCTTACCAGTATTTGGTGAAGATAATCAGACTCAAGATGTCTCAGAATTGCATCAAGATATTAATGACTATAATCGAAGATTCTCAGGACAACCCAGATCAGTAAGTAACATCAAGATGGCAAAACAATGATCATTTTGATCTTTTCTTTTCCAAAACAAAATATTTTAATACATGTTCTTTGACTAATAAGTATTGACTACTCTCTAGGATTTTGGCAAAAGACATTATGATAGATTGAGGGACTAGACAGGTTAATTTTTAAAAATAGAGAATAACTAAGCTGACAGAAAGGAAAAGGAAAAGTTAGAGATGCTTGGGAGAGAGGACAACTGATGAAGCAAGGTCAAGAAGATGGGAGAACATGGGATCAGAGAATGGCGAGGGTTGGTGATGGGAGCATAAGTTAGCTATGTCAAGAAGGACCATATAAATTATGGCAGAACATTGAGCAGTGTAGATGAGGCAAAGTAGATATTTTGGCATAAGGGAATACTTTTAATATATTTTGTGGATTGGCAAAAATGTTAGGAAAATTTAATGACAGCAACATGTAACAAGACTTATAATTAACCTATTGTAAGTACTAATAAAGGTTAAATCTATAACTCTACAATTATGTATATTTGTTTATAATAATATTTAGTAAAGTATTACTATAGATAACTTTGCCTCATCTACACTGCTCATGCCATCTAAAGATTTTGCATTTTACTAGTAAAAAATAAAATTCATAAATTTTACTTCAAATTAATTTTACAAGGCAAAATTGCTTTTTATCTTTTTTGATGACAATCATCATAACCTGGTGACTCATGTTTCCAAATATCTTTAAAAATCTTTCATTTTGGACAATAATCAAATGACTGGACAGGTCCTGCTCAAATTCAGATAATCATTGAAATCATTACTCACCTGGGCAAGCAAAATAGCTCAAATTGACACTGCTTTTTTTGCTTTTCAGAGTTACCAAAGTGGGGGGGAGAGAGAGAGAGACAGAGACAGAGAGACGCAATGTGGCTGAGTAGTAGGTTCAGGAAAACCCAGGCTCAAATTTTGCTCTTGCCTTTTAGTAGTTATGTGGCCATGGAATGAACATTTCTGAAATTTAGGCAGTAGATTGATATAATTTAGTAGATTTAGAAAAGACTAAATGCAATATATATTGATGGAAGGAGTTCTCTGCCTAATGAAACTACAGAACCTTAGTGTATTAATGTATATTGTCTATGTGTATGTGATTTGAATATATATAACATATATGTATGTAGTACTAATTGTACCCCTATTTTAAAAGAAACCATAATTAAATAAATATTGGTAAATTATAGTTGTGAAGATATGGTGGCAGCAGTATTCTGAATCTTGAGAAATTCATATTGTGTAATACATTGAAAACCAATATAATGTTTGTTTTTCCCTCTTGCCAGATTGTGGAAAGAATTATGGATCTGCCCACTTTACTGAGACATGCATTCAGGGAAATGTTTTCAGTCGGGGGCCTTTTCTGGATGTTCCGCATCAGGATATTACTTTGTTTACTGGGAGCTTTTTTCTATCTGATATCACCTTTGGATTTTGTTCCTGAAGCCTTGTTTGGAATTCTAGGATTTCTAGATGATTTCTTTGTCATCTTTTTATTGCTTATTTACATCTCCATCATGTACCGAGAAGTACTAACACAAAGGCTAAACAGATGAAATAAATGAATGTTGTTTGAGCATATGTGGAAAACCATTCAAGGGAATCATAACAAAACACTTGAATATCATTTTGCAGGTTCAAAAACACTTTAGGAAATTTGGCTAACTGGAACTGTATCAGTGTATTGGAGGTTGTAATACTGAAGCTAGATTTATAACCATCTAAGCAATGTCCATTTATTCAATAATTAGCTATATAAAATATCTTCTGAAAAAGTCTATGTGGGAATTGTTGAATGAACAGGAATATTTTTTATATCTTGATTTTACCTATCCCTCAAAACTAAACAATTTGACTGTGGATAAAGATACTACTAAATATGCAATTTATCTACTACCTTCCTATATGAAATAAAAATATTATAATGGATAATTTTATTATAGCAAAATGATACATAAGATTTTAAAAGTCAGTATCTTTTAGCATTTACTATGTTTTGTGCATATGCAACACTATTTTGATTTTCCATTTCAGCATAATTTTATTAGCTAAAGATTAAAAAAATTTTAATGTTGCACAGGACTCATTTAGTTCATACATTGGCTTAACATAAAACAATTTTTAATAAATTCCAAATTTCATAGCCTAGTATAATGCCTTACAAATAGTAAGTGATCACTAAATCTTTGTTGATGGAACAAAACATATACATTTCTTCTCAATCAAAACATTTAATATTAATAATTGTAATTAAGTTAATAGCTTGATCTTTTCAAAGGGTAATCAAATAACAGTAATTTGAAAAGGGAAAACTGAATCCAGGAAGCTGAATGAAATGGCTAAATCATGGGTCAATCTTATAGAAATAAAGCCAACTCTAATGAACTGACTACAAAACTTAATAACTAAATCATAAACAATACTAATTAAACATTACCAGAAAAGAACCTGCTGATTCGTTCAGTTCAAGCTTGGGATTTATTATGCATTGGTGGCATGACAAAGTGAGAAAAATATTTCTTTTGACATGTAATCTAAAAATTCCTCAATTGACTTGACCTGGCATACTTCTTTAATTTTGTCCCCAAAATGGTAATGACAGCTAGACCCTAATGTATGATAGTGACATTGAAAACTATTAGCCTTATTGATGAATTTATTTACCTTCTACTGTATGTAACATTGTCCTTGGCATCAAGAGGGAAATAATCAAAAAATCCGATTTCTCATTTTAATGTCCATTGTAATTAATTCAGATACCGACATTAACTTGGTACTAACTTTAAAATGTCAACAATGATGGCCTTAATTTCAGCTTTTTCTGTTCTGGAGGACAATAACTGTTGCTGTCTAGGGCACAGCAAAATAGATATGAAAAGTGACTCATCAGAAAAGGGAAGAACAGCAGCCATGAGAATTTTTGCTACTCCTAACATAAATTAAACTGAGGGATTCTGGAATCCTTCAAGTCAATAATAAATTTGACTTAGGGTACAAAATTGAATTGTCCTGTGAAAGAAATAAATTTTCAGTATGTATGCTCTACCTACACTACCCATTATAATTCTGATATTGATTTTATTTTAGTATTTTATTTTAATATTCTGGATAAAGTTATTTTTATCACAATTTGTAGCATATTAAATATTGTGATATTTGAAATTACATCAAGTTAAAGACTCTTGTCATTGCATTCAATTCTGGCAATGGATGTGAAGAGATTTTTAATTTAATGCATTTAATCCCAACAAAGTTAAGTAGTTCACTTTTTAATCACTGTTTAAAATCAGTCTTAATTCCTATGATTCAGAGTAAAAATCACACAAATCAAAGTGTATGCTCCCACACTCATAACAAGAGTGCCCCCCAAGAGTACATAAAAAATAGATCAATTATTTGGGGAGCAAGATAGTCCAAGCAGTTGCTCAAACTCTGCCCATTGGTCAGATATCACAACCACCGCAATTTCTGGCTTCATTACTACAACAAGAAAACAAAAGTGACTTTGACTTAAATCACTTATTACTATGTGGATATCTACCTCACAGTGTTGTTATGGAGAAATAATACTTGACTTTAAGCTTTGAATTTACATGTGCAAAGTAATTCGCTCTTTCAAATAAAAGCAGCATATCTCAAATGTTTGTTTTACTATTACTTCTGCAATGTACTCAAAAAAATTTAAGATAGACATGGAATATACCATGAAATGGTATTCAGTGTAATTATTGTTCCTGCTTCATTTATTACTATGTGTTATCTCATTTCATTTAAAATTTGCAAAAAAAAATTGAAAAAGAAAAATGGGTGTGTTATCCCTTACTAATTGGTTTTACATTCATAGCTTTTTATATTTTATTTGCTTCCACTTTGAAAACTACTGTGACTCCAGATCATGTGTGAATTTTGAAGAAAAATAAGCCAACATTCATGTTTAGTTAATCATGGCTCCAAATTCAAATGTGCAAAAGCTAAAGTGCTTTTTCATTTATTATTTGTATTTATATTCATCATATTTATCACATGTAATAAAACTAGCAGGCTGGCTAAATACAGTATAATACCATGATTCTCTAATATAGAACTTTATACCTTGCTCATTTAACTTTTTCTTTTCCTTCTTACTCTAAGAAAATGAGTTTTCCTTATAACTATTTTACTCATCAAAAATTCAATGAATTTTCTGAAAATTATCTGTTCTGAATGTTATGTTATTTGTACATATGTCATCTTTTGGCTACCTTAAATTACTAAATATGTAAGTTCTTAGGGTGTTTAATCAGTCGGAGTCAGATTCACTTTTCAAGAAAAGAGTATTCTATTTCTTTCTTTGCCTCCTTTTTTAGTGATCAGAATTAAGTCTGTTTACAAAACAGGTCAATAAAACATACATTCTTCCTTTAATAACATCCTTAATCTGCTATGCCAGAAAGGCAGGACTAGGACAGAAGGGTATGTCTCTCTAGAAAGTACCCAATATTAGCACCACCCCACTACCCCTAATGATGATGTTTAGTTTGTAAACTGTTCTAATTTAAAGATTTTTGTAAAACTGAAAATTGAAAAGAAATACCAATTAGTTAATGACATGTACAGATAGCATTTTTTTTATAAAAGAGAAATGCAAGTTGATTACATGACAATCCTATTTCTTAAATTATTTTTATAAACAAGCATTAGAAAAATGCTCTTAAACCCATACTAAAATAAGAATTTTCTATGACTAATTCATTAGCTGGCTCTGATCAATAAGAACAGCTTGGTTTTCCATAACTTATTGTTAATAAATCAAATTAGCATTAGCATTTCCACTCCATATTGCACTTTTCATAAAAATAAAGCTCTTAAAATGGAAAAAAGAGCTAATTCCTCTGATTTGATTTGGGAACAATCCTGTTAACTAGTTCTTAAGAAACTATATTTCGTAAGCCCTGGAAAATTAATAGTTTTTTATTACCCCCTTTCTATTTCTATTCTATACCTTCTTCATAAATCCTAAATCAGCAATACATTGGCATAGCACTAAATTTTTAAAAGTTCTTTACATAACATCTCATTTATCTTCACAATCCTGTGAGGTAGAAGCTATTCCCATTTTACAGATGAGAAAACTAAGGCTGGCAGCAATAACACACCTGTTCAGGGATCCACAGCTATTAATTGTCTTAAGGGTAACAATGAACTTGTCTTCTAACTCCAAGTTTAATGTACTATTTGTCACATCACTTCAGTCACCGTGTTCAGGGGACCTGGGGTTCAATCCAGCCTCTGGATTTTGGATTATGTGACTATGCATGGGCACTGAGGGATGCATAAACAAAAGTAAAACATTTTCTGTCCTTAGGGATCTCACATGTAAGAAGGGAAATATGAACAGAAACAGGGTGTCCTAAAGTCTTGGAATAGTTTAAGTTTACAAATTTTAAGACTGGGGCTTTTTAAGATTTAAGATTGTGTATACATATGTATTCTATACATGCATATACATCTAGATATATAACATATATACACAGTTTAATAAAATGAAGATAATATGAGCATATTCCTACAGAAGATGGTGAGCTTAATCTTGAAGAAAACCAAAGATTCTTAAAGAGAGGAGTGGATTCTAAGTAGAGGCAGACAAGCTAAAGAATGTGGAGGGGAAATTGAACATTCCATGTATAGAATAACAAGTAGGCCTTTATAGTTGCTTTGCTGGGTCAATGTAGGAGAGTGACATTTATGAATGGAAGGTAGAAAGGGACTAGGTTATGAAGAGTTCCAAATGTCAAACTGAGGAGTTACATGTGAACCTAAGAGACAATAGGGACTCCACAGAATTTGATTCACAGCTCTATTACTAACTATAGTCTGAGGGACACAGTAAAACCTGCAATTTAAGAAAATCATTCTGGAACTATATGGAAGATTGAGTACAGTACAGAGAGGCTGATAATAGGGAGACCAGGAGAGAAAGGATATGAGCCTAAACTAGGTTTATGGCTGTGCTGAGAAGTAGAGATGGTATAGATTTGAGGGATATTGTAGACATAGAAATAGCCAACTGACAACTAATTGGATATGTGGTTAAAAGTGAGAGTCAAGAATGACAGGTTATGAATCTGGGAGACTGAAGGATAGTGGATACCTTTGGTAGCAATAAGAAACTGACAAGAGGGTGTGGAGGAAGGGGCAAGGCAAGGAGCTCAATTTTGGACACAGTTAAAATCTGGTCAACAGACATACTTCATCCAATTACAAGGGACTAATTAAAGTCAAACTGTATTAAGACATTACTTGAGTTTAGAGGAAAAGTTTTGGCTTGAGCTGACTATGACACAGTGATTCTAAAAAGCAAAATTGAGAAGGAAAAAGCAATAAAGACCAATTAGCTCATACCAAAAGAGGCTGGAAAGGAAGAATTGATAAGAGGAAGCAGGTGAGAATGGAGGGCTGATAGTGCTGGAACCTTACTCTTATATTGTTATGGGAACAACCTGCTAGAAGCTGCTAGGGATCTGACCAGCAGAATAGATCCCTTCACGTGAAAGGATGATAATACCAGGAGACTGAGAGACAGATGCATTCTCTGATCTCTCTCCTCTTCCCTTTTGCCTCCAGTTCATTTCATTCCCAATTCCCAAGCAACATCCCCGTCAGTAAAGGCTGATTTGCAATTCCTTCAAGTGTGTTATGAGTCACAGCTGTAGGGAGAATTGACACAGGCATGGCCCCTAACATATGATCTGGGTTAAAGAGGGAACATGTACATCTAAAAAAGTATAAAAATCTAAAATTATAAAGAGGACAAGGGGACAGGATAAATGAGACTTTTAGAAAGGTGTGTAGATTAAGATTTAGGAGAATGGGGAGAGAGGTTAAGGGAAGGACTCTTAGAAGGGTGAGTTGAATAAAGAAGATAAGAATGGAACTCTTTAAATGGTATAGGAAAGTAGAGATTAGGAGAAAACTAGATGTGAGGAGGAGGAATAGGGTAAAAAAAAAAAGGCTGAGAGGAGGAGGAAAATAGTATAAGGCTCACTCATGAAACAAACTGATAGAAAAAAAAAACTAACAATACATTGTTACTAGAAACATTTAAAACTAACAGATAGTTGCTTCAGCTGATTGATAGGAAAAAAAGCCAGTAATAATCATGATCTCAGACAAAGTTTAAGTTAAATAGATGTAATTCAAAGAGAGAAATAGAGTAACTCCATTTTGATAAAAGATTCCATAGACAATGGAGGAATACCAATATTAAATCTATATGCACCAAATACTAGGGCATCTAAAATTTTAAAAGATAACATTAAATAAATTATAGGTAAAAATAGAGAGTAGTGCTGTAATAGTGGGGGGCTTTAATAATAGAGGGGATTTCCCTCTATTCCCTCTATTATTATCCTGAAAAGGATCAGAACTAGATAAAACTCACCAAAAAATAAGTGAAGGAAATAAATAGAATTTTAGATTAGCTAGATTTGATATCTAGAGAGAACTGAATGAGTTCATAGTACCTGTACCAAGAGTACCTTTTATAGGGCATAAAAACTTTATAGTTAAAATCAGAAACGCAGAAATATTAAAAACATCCTCTTTAGATCATAAGGCTATAAAATTTTAGTTAATAAAGAATCAAAGAAACAGATTAAAAACTAATTGAGACTGAATAACCTAATCTTAATGAGTTCAATCAATCAATTTAATTAAAGAGAATTAACAATAATGAGGTAACATATGGGATACAGAAAAAGCAATAATCATAGGAAAATTTATACCTCTAATGCTTCCACCAAAAAAGTAGAGGCAAGGAACTGGATATGAGTGAGTGCTCCTCAATTGGAGAATGGCTGAATAAGTTATTGTATATGAATGTAATGGAATATTTTTGTTCTACAAGAAATGATGAGCAGGCTGATTTCAGAAAGGCCTGGAAAGATACATGAACTGATGCTGAATGAAGTGAGCAGAACCAAGAGAACACTGTACATAGAAACAACAAGATTATGCGATGATCAACAGTGATGGACTTAGTTCTTTTCACCAATAAGGTGATTCAAGGCAGTTCCAACAGATTTGTGATAGAAAGTGTCACCTACATTCAGAGAGAGAACTATGGAGATTGAATGTGATCAAAGCATAGTATTTTTATCTTTTCTTTTTTGTTTTCTTGATTTTTTCCCTTGTATTTTCCCCTTTTGATCTAATTTTTTGCTCACCATGATGAATATGAAATATGTTTAGAATAATTGCACATGTTTAACCTATATTGGATTGCTTGCTGTCTTGGGGAGGGGTAAAGGGGAGAAGACGGTAAGAAATTTGGTATACAAGATTTTGCAAAGGTGAATGCTGAAAACTATTTTTGCATGTATTTGGAAAAATAAAATACTATTTAAAAAACAGAGACTGAATCAATGAATTGGGTATGCAATTTAAAAAACTAAAAAAGGCAATTAAAAATCACCAACCAAACACTAAATTGGAAATACTAAAAATTAAAAGTGATATTCATAAAATTGAATATAAGAAAATCAATGAATGAAACTGAAATGGTTTTATGACAAAGCATAATAAAATAAGCCATTGATTAATATGATTTTTTTTAAAGAGAAGTATCATTAGTATACATATTATTCTATACCAAGGCTTCTTAAACATTTTCCACTTATGACTCCTTTTTGCCTGAAAAATTTTTATAAACCTGGATATTTAGATATTTAAAACAGGTACACAAATCAAACATTTACTGAGAATAAACCATAATTTCACAACCCTCACATTCAGTTATATGACCTCAAAGAGGGTCCCTATCCACTGTTTAAGAAGCTCTCTACTATACTATACATATATCACTAGTATTAAAAATGAAAAGGGTAAATATAGCACTAATGAAAATGAAATCAAAGCAATTGTAAGGAGTTATTTTGCACAAATAAATGCTAATAAAATTAACAACTGAAGTGAAATGGAAGAGTATTTGCAAAAACAAACAGCCTAGATCAGCAGAAGAGGAAATGGATATCTAAATACACCTATTTTAGAAAAAGAAATTGAACTGAAAAAAAAATCCCTAGGACTAAATGGCTTTACAAGATCAGATAGAAAACAAAGATGTCCACTGTCACCAATATTATTTAGTACTGTAATAAAAGAAGAAAAACAAATAGAAGGAATCAGAATGAACTAATAAAACTATCTCTTTTTGTAGACAGTATGATAACACTTTAAAAATCCAAAGACTCAACCAAAAAGTTGAAGCAATTAAAAAATTTAGCAGAGTAGCAGGATATAAAACAAATTCATATAAATCATCTGCATTCCTATTTATCACAAACAAAAACCTGCAAGAAGAGACAGTAAGAGATACCCCACTTAAAATTTTTAACTAAATAATATAAAATATCTGGGAATATACTCACCAAAACAAATCCAGTAATTATGTGAACAAATTTTTTTTAAAAATTATACAAATAAAATCAGATCTAAATAGAGAAATATTAATTGTTCATGGGTAGGCAGTGCCAATATAATAAAAACAATTTTATATAAACTAATTTATATATTCAATGCCATCCCAGTTAAATTCCAAAAAATATATATATTTTAATAAATTAGGAAAAAAAAATCCTCGAATTTATTTGGAAAAACAAAAGGTTAAGTATATCAAAGGAACTAATGAAAACAATGTAAAAGAAGAAGGTTTGGCAATACTACACCTTAAATGATATTATTCAGCAGTAATTATCAAAACTATCAATTATTGGCTAAGAAAGAAAAATAGATCTGTAGAAACTTAAAGTTTGGGGGATACGAATTCATTATTTGAGAAAATTTGTTGAGAAAGTCAGAAAACAATCTGGCAAAAATTGAGCTCAGAGTAACATCTTACATCATTTACCTAGATAAAATAAAATCAGATACATGATCTAGATACAAAGATATTACAAGAAAATTTGAAGAATATGGAATCCTATCGGACTTAAGGATAGATGAACAATTTATGAATAAACAAGAGACAATAATGTGAAATGTAAACTAGATAATTTCAATTACATTTATTTTTAAAGATTTTTAAAGCAGTATGCTTTTTATTTATATTTAGATTTCATCAATTCCTTTTCTTTCCTTTTTTTAATAATTAAAAAGTTGTGGGTTTTTTTTTTTTTTTTACAAATAAATGTAGTTAAGATCAGAAGGAAAGCAGAAAATTGGAGGGGAAATTTTTATAGCATTTCTTAGATAATCATCTCATATCTCAAATATATAAAGAACTCTGTTAAAATGGTTAAAGAAGCTGGGGTATATGAATGTGATGTAATACTACTGTGCTATAAGAAATGATGAACTTGATGATGTTAGAAAAATATGGGTAGAATTGCACAAAATAATGAAGAACAAAATAAGCAGAACCAAGAGAACATTATATGAACAGCAACATTACTTTAAGAACAACTTTAAGTGACAAAGCATTTTGACAATTATAAATACCCCTATTAACTACAAAGGATTTATTAAGGAAGATGCTATTTTCATCAAGAGAAAGAACCAATAGAAGTATGTATAGAATGATTTTACACATATATACATATTTATGTCACTTCTAGGATGAGAGGGATAGAGAGGGAAGGGAAAAAATGTTACATGATAACTATTTTATATTTTAAAAGAATAGCAAGTTGTATATAATAATTTGCAATATGTACAATCCATCTTTTCCCCCCCTATTCTCTAATATGTTATGGGAAGACTTGTTTTATTTAAATCCAAATTAAAAAAAAGAAAAAATTAGGGGCAGCTAGGTGGCACAGTAGATAGAGCACCAGCCCTTTAGTCAGGAGGAGCTGAGTTCAAATCAGATCTCAGAGACTTAAAACCTTCTGGCTGTAATATCCTGGGCAATTCACTTAACCCCAATTGCCTCAGGGGAAAAAAATCTGGTATTGGTTAAGAAATATAGTGGTAGGTACCTAATAGATTAGGTACACAATATATAATAGTTAATAATCATAGTACTCTAAATTTGACAAACTCAAAGATCCAAGCCTTTGGGACAAGAACACACCATCTGATAAAAATTGCTGATAAAACCGAAAAGTAACTTGTCAGAAATTAGATATAAATCAACAACATCTCATACAATATGCCAAGATAAAGTTAAAATAGATTCATGATTTAGATATAATGGGGGATATCAAAGGCAAATTAGTAGCGGATAGAAAATTTACTGTCAATTATGAATAAGGTGAACAAATAAAAAACAAATCATTTACAGTATGTAAATTAATTTTGATAACATTAAATTCAAAAGTTTATGCAAAAAAACAAAAACAAATCTAAAAATAGAAAGGAAGCAGAAAACTGGGGGGAAATTTTATAGCAAGTTGATCTGATAAAAGTCTCATTTCTCAAATATATAGAGAAAAGAATCAAATTTGTAAGAATACAAATAATTCTCTAAATAAGTGGTCAAAAGATATGAATAGGCAATTTTCAGAAGTAGAAATCAAAGATATCTACAGTCATTTGAAAAAATGTTTTAAATCACTATTTATTAGAGAAATGTAAATTAAAATAACTCCAACTTATCAGATTTCCTAATATTATAGAAAAGGAAAAGGAAAAATAGTGGAGGGGATGTGGGAAAATTGGGATACTAATGTACTGCTGGTATTCTGGACAGCAATTTAGAACTATGCTTAAAGGCTAAAAAAGGACCTTTGACCCAGCAATATCATTACTATGTCTATATCTCAAAGAGATCAAAAAAAAATGAAAAGAACCAATATGTACAAAAACATTGCTAACAGCTCTTTTTGTAGTGGAAAAGAAATTCAGGGGAAATCCATCAGATGAGGAATGACTGAACAAATTGTGGAATATGATTATAATGGAATATTACTGTACCATCAACAATGATGAACTTAAAGGTGTCTGATTTCAGAAAAACATGGAGAAGACTTATATGAATTGATAAAAAGTGAAGTGAGCAGAACCAGAAGAATGCTGTACATAGTAACAGCAATATTGTTCGATGAAGAACTGTGAATCATTTAGCTATTCCCAGCAATATAATGATTTAAAACAATCCTGAAGGACTTATGAGGAAAAAAAAAAAAAAAAGCTAGCTCCAATAAAAGAACTAATGAAGTCTGAATGCAGATAGAAGCACACTTTTTTTAAAACACTTTTTCTTTTTTTGGGTGGGGAAGAGGCCTATATTTTCTTTTGAAACATGGCTAACATGGAAATGTTTTGTATGAATGTACAAGTATAATCTATATCAAATTGCTTGTCTTCTTAAGGAACAGGGAGGGAAGGATGAAAAAGAATTTAGAACTCAAAATTAAAACAACAAATTCAAATGTTACTAAATTTATCATAGAGAAAAAAAAAATTTAAGAAAAAAAATGGCAACCTCCTATCAGTTTTTGCTTCTGTCAAGTTAAGATGTTGAGTCACTTTTACCATCTATTAAAACTTTCTCACAATGTGCTTCTCCAACTTACCTATCAGTCCCCTTGGGATTGGATCTTCCTCAATCTCTAGATCATGTCCACTAACTATGGGTCTCTTAAGCATCTGTCTTGGGCTTCTCTTTTCCCTAAAATTGTCTTGGTGAGATGAATGGGCTACACTCTTCCCCTTGATCTTCTTTCTATTCCCTACTGGTCAAGACAAAAATCATTTTAGGAGTCCATTCCTTGAACACATCATCACAGACTTCAAGATATAACTACTGCTTTTGGAATACATGTTTTTGTTTTTGCTTTTGTTTTTTGGCTAAGGCATTTGGGGTTAAGTCACTTGCCCAGGTTCACACGGCTAGGAATTGTTAAGTGTCTGAGACCATATTTGAACTCAGTCCTCCTGACTGAGTGCTCTATCACTGCGCCACCTAGCTGCCCCATTACATGAGATTTTAAAGGTCTTCTCTGATTTTATCAGTGTCACAAAGTGGAAGAGTTTAATAATTCCAAAAGCCATTTACTGAAAAGTTTACTCCAAAGTCTTCATTAAGCCGCTAAAGTGATAAGATTAAATAAACCTACAACTGATGGAAATGCTGACATTAAAAGTGAAATGGAATACCCTTTGTATTATTGGCAATGCAATGCAGTGGGAAGAGAGTGAGCTAGAAGATCAAGTCACAAATCCTGGTTCAACTATTCATGTGAAATAAAAATATAGGATTGTGATCACTTTATAAACATAATATCAATATAACTTATGTAATATATATTCATGTGAAATTAAAAGACTATCACCTTAAAAAAAAACAACAAAAAACTATCTTGGTGATGTCAGCAGCTCCCACAAGTTCAATTATTAACTTCGTGCTGATTCTTAGAATTATTTGACACCTGACCTCCAGTCTTACATCACCAGCCTTCTCTAACTGGATATCCCAGAGGCACCTCAAATTCAACATGTTTGTTACCTACCCTTCAAACAATCACCTTTCTAAACTTCCTTATTACTGTCAAGGACAACACTATCCTTTCAAACTCCAAATCTATGTGTTATCCTTGATTCCTTATTCTCCCTCACTCTGCATAGCTAATGTGTTGTCAAATCCTATGGATTTAACCTTTGCAATATTTACTGTATATATCCTTTGTCTCTTCTGACACTGCTATCACTCTGGTTCAGGCCCTCAGCACTCAAACCTGGATTACAACAACTACATACTGGTTAGTCTCCTTTTCTCAGGTCTCTCTTCACTCAAATCCTCTATTCATTAAGCTGTCAAAGTGATCTTCCTAAAGTGCAGGTCAGGCCATGTCACCTTCCTATTCAATAAACTACAGAAACTCCTTATTACTCCTAGGATCCATGATAAAATCCTCTTTTTGTCTTTTAAACCCTTTACAACCTGGCTTCTTCCTACTGTTTCCAGTTTTTTTGTTTGTTTGTTTTTTTTATATACATTACTCTTCTTCATGAATCTAGGGTTCTGTGTCATTGGCCAATTTTCCATTCCTCACACAGGACATTCTACCTCCTGTCCCTCAAGCCAGAATGCTGTTCTTCCTTACCTCCACTTCCTAACTTCCTTCAAAATTTGACTTAAATCCCAACTTCTCCATCCTCTATTTGTGCAGTTGTTTTTTTGACCCCAAGTACATACATGACTTTAGGTTTGTCTCAGTTCAGTTTTATCTTACTACATTTATGTAATCAATTCTTAGCCTGTCAAGTTCTTTTTAGCTCCTTCCTGATATCTAATGTGTTAACTATCCTCCTCTACTGATATTAAGGCACATTGTCTATAATTTTGTCAAAAAAGGTAACAAGGTTAATCTGAAATGATTTCTCTGTTTTAGTAGGTAGTGTGCAAGGATAGTGGCAGAAGGAAGAAAGAGTATATGATGTTGAGATTCTGGAAGAGATCACTTTTAGGATCCCCACTTTTCAATTAGATAAAGGATCCCTAGGAGAGAAGATTAAAAAACCTTTATAGGGCTTTGAAACTTTAAAAAATAAGTTTAAAATAAATTTTTAAAAATAATTTATTGATTTGCATTGATAAAAGGGGTTCCTCAGTAGAAGTAAATACCAGTGAATTCAGAGAGCCTACATTAATTAAAAAAAAAAAAAATAAAGTTATATTGATTATTTTTCCTTTACATCAAAATCATTTCTGTATCATCTTTCCTTCTCTGCTCTACCAAAGTAAACTCCTCCATTTTGGCCAACAAATTGGGTTTTTTGTTTGTTTGTTTTTAATGAAGCTTTTTATTTACAAAACATATGCATGGGTAATTTTTCGACACTGACTCTTACAAAACTTTGTTCCAAATTTTTCCTGTCTTCTCCCCACCCCCTCCCCTAGATGGCAGGTAGTCCAATATATATTAAATATGTTAAAAAATATGTTAAATCCAATATATGTGTATTTATATAGTTATCTCGCTGCACAAGAAAAATTGGATCAAGAAGGAAAAAAAAAAACCTGAGAAAGAAAACAAAATGCAAGTAAACATTAATAGAAAGAGAGAAAATGCTATGTTGTGGTCCACACTGAGTTCCCACAGTGCTCTCTCTGGGTGAATATGGCTCTCTTCATCACTGAACAATTGGAACTGCTTTGAATTATCTCATTGTTGATGAAAGCTATGTCCAGCAGAATTGATCATCTATAGTCTTGCTGTTGGTCTCCTAGTTCTGCTCATTTCACTTAGCATCAGTTCATGCAAGTCTCTTCAGGCTTCTCTGAAATCATCCTGTTGGTCGTTTCTTACAGAACAGTAATATTCCATAACATTCATATACCATAATTTGTTCAGCCATTCTCCAAGTGATGGGCATCCATTCAGTTTCCAGCTACTACACAAAGGGCTGCCACAAGCATTTTTACACATGTGGGTCTCTTTCCCTCCTTTAAGATCTCTTTGGGATATAAGCTCAGTAGAAACTGCTGGGTCAAAGGGTGTGCACAGTTTGATAACTTTTTGAGCATAGTTCCAAATTGCTCTTCAGAATGGTTAGATCGGTTCACAACTGCACCAACAATGTATCAGTGTCCTGGTTTTCCCACATCTGACAGGTGTGTAGTGGTATCTCAGAGTTGTCTTAATTTGCATTTCTCTGATCAATAGTGATTTGGAACACTCTTTCATATGACTAGAAGTAGTTTCAATTTCTTTATCTGAAAATTGTAAAAAGAGGGAGATAGAAATAGAAGAGAGAGACAGAGAGACAGAGACAGATCAGGGCTTTGAAATTTCAAAAATTTTTAATTGAGAACCTACTATATACCAAGAAGTATCTAGATAGATGAAAAACAGCCTGCCCTCAAGGATGTTTGTAATGCTGGAGAAACTGAGGCAAGATAGAGATTAGACTAGTTATAATAATTTATTTGAAAGGGAGAGATTTACTGGGGCCAAATGGATCCATGGTTTGGTCCTAGGGCTGAATGTCTCTATCATCTCCAAGAATCCAGCAACTAATATTTGATAAAAAGATTCTTTTATAAGGTAACAAAAACTATGACATAATGGGGGGAGACACCTAGGATATGGATGACATAATGGAGGGAGGTGTTAGAGATGAGGAGAGGCTCCTGATATTCTAATGATGTCTAAGATATAAGACCTTTATACAATCAAACATTCTAATGATTAAGAGGGACTACTTATACATAGCCTGAGGCAGAGTAACTGAGGTAGGACAATTAGGGAAACTGGGTCAGGACTTTAAAAGGGAACTGTGGCACAACTTGTTGTAACCTGATTGGGGATTGGGGGAATGGGGTGTGGTATGATAAGGCTAAAACAGTAATATATATGAGAGCCAATCTGGCATTATAGGAACACTAGATTGGGTAGCTCAGGAAACCTTAGACCCTAGCTCTGCTTTGTCTTTTGGCACTGACTGTAATCTTGCTTTACCTCATCTATAAAATGAAAAAGTTTGACTAAATGATTTTCATCCAGTTAAAATATATTCTAAGTCTGTAAATAACCATATTCTAGTTACTATAAGATAGATTATACTTTAAACTGTTTTGGACCTACTCCCAAAGGACTATAAAACTGTGCATACCCTTTAATCTAACAATGTCATTATTGGGTCTGCATCCCAAAGAGATCTTAAAAGAGAGAAAAGCACCCACATAGGCAAAAATGTTTGTAACAGCTCTGTTTGTAGTAGCAAGGAACTGGATACAGAGTGGATGCCTATCAGTTGGAGAATGGCTAAATAGATATGGTATATGAATATAATGGAATATATTGTGCTATAAGAAATGATGAACAGTCTAGACTTTATAAAAGTCTGGAAAGATCTACATGAACTGATGCTGAGTGAAGTGAGTAGAAACAAGAAAATTATGTGAAGATCAATTGTGATGGGCTTGGCTCTTGTCAACAAAGAAGAGATTCAAGGCAATTCCAATAGACTTGGGATAGAAAATATCCTCTTCATTCAAAGAGAGAACTATGGAGATTGAATGGATCAGAGCACAGTAATTTTACCTTTTTTTTTTGTTTGTTTGTTTTTTCCTTTCTTGTATCTTTTTCTCTTTTGGTCTGATTTTTCTTGCACAATATGACAAATATGGAATTATATTTAAGTGTTGAGGTTGAGAAGGGGGACCAGTGCCACATGGGGTCTCAAAAGAATTTGCAGGCTTGAACTCATCTCTTAGTCAAGGGGCAAAATTTATTAAAAGCAATGTGAAGCCATTACTGAACAGGCTAAATTCTAAGAATTCAGCAAAGAGAATGAAGCAAGGAGATAACACTTATATAGCTTTCAATCATAGATATGTTAATTCTATGACCCAAGGTTAAGGCTAAGAAGTAATCTCCAGATTACTTAAGGGTGGTTTTCAGATAGATTGGGTATGCTCAGTTTCCTGAGACAGATTCCAAAGCCAGAAGACCAAGGACTCATTAGAATAGAATCCCCAAGGTCAGGAGACCCCAAAATCACATTACATCAAAAGGACTGCATACATTTAATCTAAATCACATTGCTCACTGTCTTGGGAAAGGAAAAGCTAAGGAAAGGGAAAAGAGAAATTTGGAACACAAAGTCTTACAAAAATAAATACTGAAAACTGGAACACAAGATTTTGCAAAGGCTAATGTTCAGAATTATCTATGTATATGTTTTGAAAAATAAAAAGCTTTAATAAAAATAAATGAATAAATACTTATAACTATCTTTACATGTATTTCGGAAAAAAATACTGTTGAAAAAATTTAGGTCAATGAAAACAGTATAAAAAACAATAAAACATAAACAACAACAAAAACAAAAAAAAATGTTTTGGAGATTTGAAGGAGTAAAAATAAACATCACACAGAGAAATTTTTTCTTAAAACTTAAAGTTTTATCTGATTTCATTTTGCACAAAGTTTGAATTGAGTTTTTATATGGATGGAACACATTCAGAATGATTTGAGAAAGTTCAGGGACAAAAAGAACAATAATACAGGGTACTTCTGGGGAAAAGTTGTACATTAAATTTAGCTGGCTTAGTCCCAGACAAAAAGGTGGAAATTGCAAAAAAGTATATTTAGGTGTGATGAGGTCTAGATTTGGGGTACCTAAATGAAATTAGGGTTTAATTGAGGTCTAGTAGCAGGTTTGGGGTACAGGGAGTCAAATAGCGCTCCCCTGCAACCCCTTTGGATGCAGCGCAAGGATACGGAGCTAAATGAGGTCTAGTTGCGGCACAAGAATTTGCCTGTAAAGGAATTTGCAAACCCGAAAACCTAGATTGATAAAAGAGGTTTATTATGGGGTTTGGAAGTAAAGTTAAAGTCTAGTTAGGAAAGTTGAAGATAGAGATAAGAGGGCACCGGAATAGTGTTCCAGTGGGCAGAGATTCTTGGCATGCCAGGCATAAGGTTGCCATGTTTGAGATATCTGTAAAGAGAGGACTCAAGCTTTACTCTTTTATAATGAGATTTAGCTAAAGGGGCCTGCAGGTAGAGTCCCAAGTAGGCTCAGATCCTATGGGGGCTGGGAAAGCCCAGATCTTCTATTGTAATTCAAAAGGGTGCTTTTGACCAGGATTTGTGAATCAAAAGTCTTAACTTCTTGAATTGATAATGCATCAACTAGGAGGGGTTGGGAATCAGAAAGGAATAAATGAATCTGAAAGGACTAGTTTCTTAAAGGTGAGGAAAAACTTCCTGACAATTAGCTCCAGTCTACAAGTGGAGACATATGCATTAGGGTTAGTTTTCTCTCTTGGGATGTCTGGAAAAATTCCTTTCTAGGCATGGATTGGCCTAAATAGTCTCTGAAATCCCTTTTAATTCTTTGATTCTGGGAGAATCCTGGGAAGGTTGATTAAAATCAGAACATGAAAGGCCTCTAAAATCAAACTGAAGAATCCTGATTTTATCTGTCAGTTAATGAAACAGCACTGAAGGTTTTTAAGGAGGGGGATAATATAAACTAAGCTATGCTTTAGGAGGGCTAAATGCACCAGCCCTGAAGTCAAGAGGACCTGAGTTCAAATTTGTCCTTAAACACTTAATACTTCCTAGCTGTGTGACCCTAGGCAAGTCATTTAACTCCAGTTGCTTCAGCAAAAAAAAAAAAAAAAAAAAAAAAAAAAAGTATAATACTGTTTTATCTCATTTAATCCACACAACCACTTCAATATTCCATATTATAGATTACCAACCTTAGAAATGAAAAGACTAGTTTAGGTGTCTGTGCAATAATCCAGCTAACAGTTAATGAGGGCTTTCAAGAGGTGGTGGCAAAGATTGGGAAGAAAGGACTGTATGGGAAATACTACATCAGCCAAATGTTAGAATTTGTTGTCTAACTGGATGTGGGAAGTTAGAGGAAAGCATGAAGTAAAAAATAATACTATGGTTTCTAGCATAAAATGATGTGGGTTAAGATTCCTTTCTAATTCCCAGCCCCCGTGAATCCCAAGGGGAGATATCCGGGCTCTCCCAGCCCCCATCGGATCTGAGCTAACTTGGACTGTCCCAGCCACTATTCTAATGATCTGCTCAGGTTTCCCCGACCTCCACCCCCAGCACAAACAGCTCCTTATCTAAAAACCCATTGACTTCTATTCAAATTCTAACCCTGGCTGAAACCAGCCAGGAGCCCACCTGGGACTCCACCCACAGGTCCCTTCAAGATTACCAAAAGCTCCCCATTATAAAAGGGGGAAATTAGAATCCACTCTTGGCAGGAGCCCCAAACATGGCATCCTTATGCTGGCTATGTCAAAGGTTCCTGTCCACCTGGTGCTAGCTCTGGCCCTGGCATCTTTCTACCTTTACCCTTACTTCCAAACCCCAAGTAAACCTCTTTTATTAATCTAGGTTTTCGGGTCTGTAAATTCCTTTACAGAGAACTCTTGCGCCATTACCAGACCTCATTTAACTCTATATCCTTGCGCCAAATCCAAAGGGGTTGCAGGGGAGCTCTATTTGACTCTCTGTACCCCGAACCTGCCATTAGACCTCAATTAACCCTAATTTCATTTAGGTACCCCTATACCTAATTCTCATCAAAACACTGAGTAAATGGAAGTGGCAAGTTTAAACAGGAGGCCAAAGATGATATATAGATCACTTTTTTTTTTTTTTTTTTTGAGTGCTGAGCACAGTTTGTTTGTTTGTTTGTTTTTTTTTGTTTTTTTTTTTTTTTTATTAAAGCTTTTTATTTACAAAATATATGCATGGGTAATTTTTCAGCATTGACCCTTACAAAACCTTCTGTTCCAATTTTCCCCCTCCTTTACCCCATTCCCTTTCCTAGATGTCAGGTAGTCCAATATATGTTAAATATGTTAAAATACAATATATTATACATATTTATACAGGTATCTTGCTGCACAAGAAAAATCAGATCAAGAAAGGAAAAAAAAAAAAAAAACCTGAGAAAGAAAACAAAAAATGCAAACAAACAACAGAAAGAGTGAAAATTATAGCTCACATTTTTATGGTGTTTTAGTTAGTAAAACACTTTCTTAACAATAATCCTGTAATCTGTTACTAGCCCCATCTCTCTCTCTTTTTTTTTTTTTCTCTCTTTTTTTTTTTTTAATTTACCAAAGGTACATCCAAGATGTAAGGAGTGTAACTTTTTTAAGATCACCTGAATAGTTCATGAAAATGTTAGAACTTAAAATCCAGGTCTTTCAACTTCAACTTCTAGTAACCAAATCACTACATCAGGTGGCCTCTCAAATCACCTTCCTCCAGTATAGAATGCTTAGGAGTAAATATAAATCATTGTGTTTGAAATGAGAAGCCACTAGAGCAGAGATCAGATTTTTTAGTCTTTTTTTTTTGTCACCTCTTTTGGCAATCTGGTGAAGCGATCCCTTAACAGAATAATGTTTTTAAATACATAAACCACATAAGATTACAAAGGAAACTAGTGACATTAAAATAGTTAACAAAATATTTTTAAAAAATAAATTCATAAGAATTGTATATATTTAACCTATAACAGATGGCTTACTGTCTTGTGGAGAGGAAGAAAGATGAGAGGGAGAAAAATCTGGAACAGGGTTTTGCAAAGGTGAATGTTAAAACTATCTTTGTATGTATTGGAAAAATAAAAAACTATTAAAAAAGACCCCTTCAAAAAATAATACAAACACCAAATTTATAGATCCCCCCTGCTATGTATTATAATAATCTAGGTGGATGATAACTATGTCCTACTTTTACATTTTGTCACTGATATTCATTGATTTGCCAAGTCTTCTTGAATGAGATGAGGTGAGATCTTTCAAGACAGTTGTGAAAATTGAGTAAGGCTTCATCTACGTCAGTGTTTGAGTAGGCCTGAAGGACTCTGAACATCGAGTCAAGGGCATAATTTCGATCCTCTCCCATGATATCATTTCCTCTCTATTTCAGCCAAATATGGGCAACTATGTACTTATTGGTCAAGTTCAATTTCATGGGTAGATCTCGTGTTTGGAATCTAAGACTCTCAGCCAATGAGGATGAGGGTCAGTGGTAGGAGGGGGTGTTTTGTGTTAGGGATTAAAGGTGCTGTCCTGACCACAGGAGGCGCTTCCTCTCTTCAATTGTCTGCTGGAGGGGTGGGACGCCCTTCTTTCCAGAATGTACAATAAACTTTGATTTTTTTCTAGAGCTCTCTCCAGCTTTTTTTTTTTTTTTTTTTTTTAATTAAATGGTGATCCCTCACCATTTCCGTACCACACATTCTCAATTCACTTTCCATAAAATCCATCTCCCTCTTTCCACTCAGTCACCATCAGAATTCAGCCCTTCAAAATTTCTTGCTTATATTATTGTTATAGGCACCAAAAATGCACTCTCTGTTTCTAGTAATTCCTTTCTTCAGTCTCTCCTTCATTTCCCACTTGGTTGCTCTCCTAAAGATCTCCAGAAACTTATATTTTGCAAAAAGAAATCAATTCTGAAACTCACACTTCCCTTTAACCTTGTAGCCCCTACCAGGGCTCTCTGGAGCTCAAAAGGGGAGACATTGGAGAGCTCCTCTCAGATCCTTCACCATTCCAAGGAAATGACTTCATTATTTTCCAGTCACTGATATTATTTCGTTACTTTTAGAAACTCATAATTCTACAAAATGAATTCAACTGTGTAACTCATACCTCCTTAGATCAGTTTCCATCCCAGCTATGGCACTATCTATCCCCACTAGATTGTGAATTTATTGAGGGCAGCCCTGTCATATGCCTTTCTTTAAATTTCCAGTGCTTAGCAGTGTCAGCTTAGCATGGTGTCATGTACACAGTAGACATTTCATAAATGCTTGACTATTGACACAAGCACCAGAATCCCCCCTGCCTCTAAGATAAAATATAAATTCTTCAGCCTCTTCTTATTCCCTTCCTGAGCTCTATATTCATATTAAATAGGACTACAGTTCCCAGTATCTTTCCTCCAGTTTGAGCATTTGAACACATAAACTCAAGCCTGAATTCATTCCCACCTCATCTCTACAGATAATTCTTTTCTTCTTTCAGTGTGCCCAACCAGTAAAGGCTTATACTTCCATAATTTCCAATTGTTAATGAATTCTCTTCTCAAATTACTTCTGACTTGCCTGTGTACATGATACATCCATCATTGTAACATGTAAATCACATAACATTTTTTAAAAGTTTTTTTTTATTTTCAAAACATATGCAGATAATTTTTCAGCATTGACCCTTGCATAAGCTTGTTTCAGATTTCCTCCTCCATCTCCTCCCCTATGTGGCAAACAATCCAACATATGTTATACATGTTAAAATATAAATCACATAATACTTAAGACAAAGTAATTTTTGACTCTCCAGAAACTAACCCAGTACCTAGAGTAGAAGCTTCATAAGTATTTGCTGAATTAATTTGGATAAAGGTTAGAATGCTGCTTACAAGATCTTACTATTTACTATTTATCTAGAGAAAAAGTTTATTACTTCCTCTTCCTTACGTCAATTTTTCCATACCTCAAAAGATCCATTAAATCTTCCTTCAGGCTACCTCTAATTACCAATGCATGCAACAGACTCCACCAAATCAGCATTATCATAGGTTGCAATAGCACCTCCTCTTGCAATCACATAATAGGTCCTGGAGCTTTATTTAAATTTATCCAATTTAGCAGGTTCAGCCAAAAATTGTGTTCCATTGGTATGGTGTTTTTTACTTCTAAATAATGATAAAACTTTACAGTAAAGTTTCCTAGAGAAATGTTAATATTCCTCAAGGCTAATGATCTCTAATGTTAACATCTTTTGGGGTGGGAGGAAAGCAACAGGTTATATGCTTTGCCCATTCCTGACTCTAGGATTGGTGCTTTTTCCAAGGGGCCTCAGTTATTCCTCCAGAGAGTGGTATAAAGTCCTGAAAACAAAAGGTGTTTCACAAATATTCTGAAGTATATGTGAGGCATCATCCATCATTATGAGGTGGGACAATTTTACTCACCTTTGAAAAGACTGAGAATTAGCCCAATTCCAAATAGGAGTTTTTAATTTATGGTACATAAACTTTAAAAAAAAAAAAAAAAGGATTTTGATAAGTAATTCAATATAATCCTATATATATATTTTTTCTTTCTTTCTTTTTTTTTTTTCTGAGGCAAGTGGGGTTAAGTGACTTGCCCAGGTCATGCAGCTAGGTTAGGTGTCTGAGACTAAATTTGAACTCAGGTCCTCCTGACTTCAGGGCTGATGCTTTATCCACTGCGCCACCTAGCTGCTCCCAATCCTATATTTTTTAATTAAATTTTTTTTTTTTTTGAGAAATCTAGGTAAGCAACTAAGTGGCACAGTGAAAAGAAAACTGGATGTAGAACCAGGAAGATATTAATTCAATTCAGATCTCAGAGACCAGCTATGTGACCACGAGTAACTCACTTAGCTTCTGTCTGCCTCAGTTCCCCTTATTTGCAAAATGGGAATATAAACAGTCAAAAAGCTTATTAAAAAACCTACTTTGTGCCAGAAAAGTACTAGTTACTGAAGTAAGACAGGATACTCAAAGGATACAAAGAAAGGAAAAAGCTCTGAAGGAGTTCTGAGTATAATGGGGGAAAACTGAAAACACTTTTGTGCAAGGGTAATTAAGTGACCCAGGGGACAGAGTCCCCTCTGGAGTCAGGAGGACCCGAGTTCAAATGTGACCTCTGACACTTGAAACCAGCTGTGACTGGGCGAGTCACTTAACCCCACTGCCTCACACACACAAAATCAAAAGGCTACCACTATGTACGAACAAGTTATATACAAAATAAAATGTAAATAACAGAGTGAGGGCACGGGAATTAAAAAGGATGGGGAAAAGCTTCCTACAGGATTTTTCGTGGGACTTAAGCCAGAAGGAGTAGATGGGAAGACAATCAGTGAAAACGACCAACTAGATTATCTTCCACAAAGAGTAGCAATTTGGAAATGTTTTGCATGACTGCACATGTATTATAATCTATGTCAACACATAAGGGTGCTGGCGCTTGTCTTCTGAGGCAGGAGGAAGGGAGGTTGGGAATTTGGAACTCAAAAATCATATTAACGAATATTAAAGTTGTTGCTACCGGTATTAAAGAAAAAAACAATAAAAATATTCCTAAAAAAGAGCAGCGAGGAGGAGGATGTCAAGTAAGAGAGAAATGGGCAGGGTTGAGGAGGTAGGATGTCATAAAGCTTTCAACTCCCTGAGGACTTTATATGGGATCTTGGAGATGATAGAGAGCGGCCACTGGAGCTCGAATGGAAGAATTGTGTGTGGGATACGGGTTTGTGCCATGTTTAGGTGTTTCCCTCGGTTTCCGTTTTAAATACATTTAATATGCCCTTCCTCACTTAAATATAATTCACTTGCACGTCACAGCACTATCTCCCTGAAATTATGGTGCTCTCCGAGGGACAATAACAACGCCAAACGCTGGCTACAGCTCAGTCTCAGAGATACTTCCCAAGAGAGAGCAGGGAAGCGGGCGGGGCTTATACTTGCCCCGCCCCCTGCGCGCGTCAGCCACGCCTTCTCCTCGTGATTTTTCTAACTCCCTCCCACGACGGCCCCTCTCCTCAAGCCAATCTACAGCCCGGCCTTCTCGCAATAAACACGGGCTTCGCAGCGGCGAACTCCGCCCCATCCCGCCAACTCCAAAGGCTCCGCCCCATTTCTCCTCGGCCTCCTAAGAGGGGGGACAGCGCGTATCGAATCAGCTCTGCGCGAAGGTGTCGGGACTCCGCCTGCTGCCCGCATTCGAAGTGAACGTTACCTCTGGGCGACAAGCCAATCAGAGCCGTCTCCCTCAGCTCCTCGCGAGAGGTGAGGCTGAAGCTGCCTCCGCCATCTTGGAGATGGGAGCAGACGGGCGATGGCTGTGGTCCTGCTAATGCAAACAATACAGGCGCACTAAAAGCGCCCTGGAGTGAGTCGGACCTCCTCCGCACCTCCCTGTCAGCGCTAAAGAGGGGAACGAAGTGTCTAAGTCAGGTGTACGGTGGCGGCGGCAGCAGCTGTTCCTGCCCGCCCCTACGGCCCCAAGCCGGAAGGATGGTGCAGTCCTGCTCCGCCTATGGCTGCAGGAACCGCTACGACAAGGATAAACCCGTTTCCTTTCACAAGTAAGTTTCCGAAGCGCGGCACAGGAACGGGATCAGTCTCAGCCTCACCGGGGGCTAAGGGGTACGCGGAGGGTCAGGCAGGGGGGCGGAGCCGGGCGCGTGTCCTGGCGGGCGCGCGGCGGCGGCGGCGACTGCCGGGCAAGCGCGTGCGTTAATGAGGGGGCGGGCCCACCGAAGGGGTGGGGCGGGGCCAGCGTGGCTTCAAGAGGCGCGACGCGAGATCTAGATCCTCGAAGATGCTTTCTCTGGACTCTGGCCCTAGGGCAGCACCTGTATTACCTGAAATGTTGGTGCTGTCTCAGCTCCAAGTGACCATTCCTTGTGTTCGAGGCCACACCCCCGAAGAGTATGTCCCCCAAGTCAGAAGGCTTTGGTGGCCCAGGTCACCCCCAGTGGGAAGGAGAAGTTGGGCCTCGTCCTTTGGAATTCGTCCTGGGCCTCCCCTGGCTTCCTGGAGCCCGCTCCTGCAGCGATAGCAGATGCCTCCCCATCTAAAGCGGTCCGAAGGCGGACCGAGACCAGAAGTCGTCTGCAGAGATGAGGCGGGGGCCTCCAGGAACGCGCCGGAGTTCGTGCTGGGTGGCACAACGTAGTCAAGAAGCCGAGTGCAAATCCATCCTCAGATAACTTCCTTAGCTGTGTGACCCTGGGCAAGTCATTTGTGTTCTCCGTCTGCCTTGGTTTCTTTCTCTGTGAAATGGGGGTATCGATAGCAGTTACCTTCCGGGATTGTCGCAGGACAAGTCAATCACACGTGTGTGAAGCGATGTGCAAACTTTAAAAGTATCGGATATATCCTGGCTGTTACTGCTACTAGTAGACTGAATGGCTGGCTCGTAAGGCAGGCAAGCAGGCAGGTATTTATCAGATGCTTACAGTGCGCCAGGCACATAGGCTACACAATGTCTGTCATTTGCTTTATATGATGTCAGTGGCGCAGCTGGGGTGTGAGCCACTGGATGTCTTTGGGAAGACCAGTGCCCATGCGCCTCAGTGTTAGGGCTGATTGGGAAGCAGTGATTTTGGTTGAGAGTCTCCGCCTTGGCTTTAAAGCTATAGGTATGTCACTTTCTGGGAATCATGGGGTTCTTATCTGTAAAACATGGATATAAGCAGCCGTGATTGGCTGTTAATTTCTCATCTATCCCCCATCAACAAAAAAATCTCTGTTCCTGGGGCTGTGGAAATACTCAAAGATACTCAAAGAGGCTCCATTCTGCTGGGGAGTCAGCAAGTGCAGCTATGAATACATGCAAAGTGATCTGGAAGTGGAATAGGCTTCAGCAGCTTCCAGGCTCTACAAAGGCTTCGTGTGACCTGAGTGAGCTGTGTTCTAAAGGAAACAAGGATTTCCGAGGAGTGGAGATGAAGAAGGGCATTCCAGGAATTGGCACAAGTTCTAGGAGAAAGCAGATTGTCACATGTAAGGAACAGTAAGTAACAAAGCCAGTTTAGGTGATTCAGAGTGTGGGAATGAGTGATGTTGTGAAAGGCTAGAAAGGTAGGTAGGTAGATGGGGGTGGGGTTGTAAAAGGTTTTAAAAGTCAGAGGAGTTCTATTTGATCCTGGCAGAACCAGGAGTTGACAAGAACTCAGGGCCTGGAATGGTGAGACATTTGAGGCCAGGAGACTAACTTACAGGTGATATGGTACTATGAATAGACAGACGGAGAGATGTGGAGGTATGTAGGACAAGATTTGGCTAATGATTTTAGAGGATGAGTGGAAGGATGGTGGTGCCCTCCACAAAATAGGAAAGATCTGATGTGAGAGCTTTAAATGAGATCATGTGTTTTCTTTATAAACCTTAAGAAATATATAAAATTCAACTGTTGTTATTAAGGGAATAGCATGGGGTGGGGTGAAGGGAATGTAAGCAGTCTGCCAGGGATTCCTAAATATCACTCAGCAAGCCAGAGCAGCACATAGGCTGACAGTATTTTGCCCATGAGTTTTCTGAACTCTGTGTGTGTGTGTGTGTGTGTGTGTGTGTGTGTGTGTGTGTGTGTGTGTGTGTGTGTGATGGACTTATATGATAATCTGGTAAAAAACAAAATCCCTCTTTTTGGAATAATTTTAAATATATAAGATTATAAAAAAATCAATGAGAGTGAAATCCATTATCAAAGTAATTTTAAGTTCACAAACCAGATTAAAAAGTTCTTTCTAGCTGAGAAAGTTTGCTTCTTTGAAAGGCATTTTCAGTAAGGGTTAAAATTATTTTGTAGATTTTATATTTACTATATCAGCAAATTGAATTTGATTTGTTCAATGAATTATTTTTTAATTGATCCTTTTTATTTTCAAAACATATGCAAGGATAATTTTTTACCATTGATCCTTGCAAAAGCTTGTGTCCAAATTTCCCCCCACCCCCTCTCCTAGATGGCAAGTAATCCAATATATGTTATACATGTCAGAATATGTTAAATTCAGTATGTATAAACATATTTATACAATTCTCTTGCTGCACAAGAAAAATCAGATCAAAAAGGGAAGAAAATGAGTAAACAAAAAAAAAAGTAAGAAAACAAAATGCAAGTGAACAGCAACAAAAAGAGTGAGAATGTTATATTGTGATCCACATTCAGTTCCCACAGTCCTCTCTCTGGGAGGTGTACATGGCTCTCTATCACAAGATCATTGGAATTGGCATCAATCATCTCATTGTTGGAAAAAGTCAGGTTCATCAGAATTGATTATCCTATAATCTTGCTCTTGCCATGTACAATGCTCTCCTGGTCCTGCTCATTTCACTCAGCATCACTTCATGTAAGTCTCTCCAGGTCTCTCTAAAATCATCCCGGTGATTATTTCATATAGAACAATAATATTCCTTAACATTCATATACCATAATTTATCCAACCATTCTCCAACTGATGGACATCCATTCATTTTCCAGTTTCTAACCACTACAAAAGGGCTGCCACAAACATTTTGGCACGTACAGGTCCCTTTCCCTTCTTTAGTATTTCCTTGGGATATAAGCCTAGTAGTAGTACTGCTGGATCAAAGGGTATGCACAGTTTGATACCTTTTTGAACATAGTTCCAAACTGCTCTCCAGAATGGCTGGATCAGTTCACAATTCTACCAACAATGTGTTAGTGTCCCAACATTTGTCATTATTGTATTCAAGACAATCCTAGGAGATTAATGATAAAGCATACTCTCTGCCTCTAGAGAAAAAAACTGATGTCTGAATATTGAAGTGTGCTATTTTTCACTTTCATTTTTTTCTTTTATTCGGGTAGTCTTATACAAAATGGAAATATTTTACATAATTGTACATGTATAACCTATATCTGATTGTTTATCCTCTCAGGGAGGCTAGTGGGGAGGAAGGGAGGATAGAATTTGGAGCTTAAAACTTTAAATAAAAATATTTAAAAATTGGGGGGAAGGGGGGAAGGGCAGCTAGATGGTTCAGTGGATAGAGCATGGGGCCTAGAATCAGTAGGACCCAAGTCCAGCTTCAGATATTTAACACTTTCTAGCTGTGTGATCCTGGGCAAATCACTTAATTCCAATTGCCTCACTAAAAACAAAACAAAAGCAAAAACAAACAAAGAATTGGGGGAAAATTTTTAAAAATCAATGAAGTATTTCATTTTGCTGTTAAAAAAATAAACTGAGAATTTGAAAAAAATTATAAGATTTAAAATCCAATTTTAACCTGAGAAATCATCCAATCTAATTCTGTTTTATAATTAACTTCATAAAAAAAAAACAACTTTAACAATATATACAAGAATTTCAAAAAGGAGTCCTTCCCTCTATATTTTTTCCTTCAAGTATGTATTTTGGCTAGTGTCCAGAAATCAGTGTTTTCATTGTCACATGAAGTTAGCCTAAGTAAACTTTTAACTGTCTATATTCACTAATTTGCAGAATTGCTGATTGACACGGACTGGTACAAATACATGTAGGAGTTCAACATTGGACACTCCAATTAGTAAGAAGGTTCAAATGATGAAATCAACCAACATGCACTGGTGGAGTTCCTATCTATATATGTCCTATATATGTGTGTGTACAGTACTATGTATGTGTTTAGCACTGTGAAGAATACAGAAGTGTAGGCTTTCAGAGGTTTTCAGATCTATTTAGAAAGAATTGGTATTTGTCAAACAATAGTAGAACATTGTAAAACAGTAAGTTGTATAATATCTACATCTCTGTAGAAGTTTAAAGGCAAGGGTTAATTAAAGGTATTTGAGCTTGTTTTTAGAGACTTCATGTAGGGAAAAGAACATAATTTTCCTTGACTATCAAGAATGAAGGAAATTTGAAATAGATAATAAAATAAAACATATTTGCTAAAGTTTTACTAATAGTTACCCCTATAAAGAGAGGAAAACAAGCATTACCAGAATTTCAGGGATTCTGACAAATTTTATGTTTTAAGGGTTTTTCTTTTATGATGAGTACAGCATACTATTACTTTTTTTCTTTTGGTTATATGATACCTAAAAGTAAGATATTAAGTTATTATAAAAATTATTAAGAGAGATCAAAACATTTTGTAGTGAACCACATAGCTAGTTTGGTATGAAGATGCATAATAACATTTATGCATCTTAGAGTCAGCAAAGCCCTGTATCTTTTTCTTCTTTTTTTTTTTCCCCCTGAGGTAATTGGGTTAAATGACTTGCCCAGGGTCACACAGATAGGAAGAGTTAAGTGTCTGGGACCACATTTGAACTCAGGTCCTCCTGACTTCAGAGCTAGTACTCTATCCATTGCAGCACCTAGCTGCCCCCAAAGCCCTTTATCTATATTTCACATTTGATCTTCACAATCCTGGGAAGTAGGTGCTATTATTATCCCAATTTTACTTATCCATCCATTTATTTTTAAAGACTGGATCTAAATCTTTCCATTTCACCCAAGCTGGAAATGTAAGTCCCACACTGATCAGCACAGAAGTTTTGATCTGTTGTATTTCCAACTGAATGATTTGCTCTTAGGTCAATGTGTACCTTCCATCCCTTTCTTCCTTTTCCCTTCTCCACATCACACTATTTTAACCTAGAATAGCTAGAACTCCCCAGCTAGAGACACCCTTTCTTCCCCTGCAAATCCTGAACATCCTTGGCAGCTGGGATTACAGGTATGTGGGGCATATTATCCATTTTAAAGATGAAGAAACAGCCAGGAAACAAGTGACTTGCCCAGAATCATACATCTATAAGTTTCTGAGATAGGATTTGTACTCAACGTCTTCTTGACTCTTAATTCTAGCACTAATTGTTCAACCTAACTAATATTTATATAAAATAGTAATTTAAATTTTGGGAAGCACTTTTTATGCTCTCACTTAGCCCCAACAGTCCACTGAGATAGGTATTAAAATTTAGGCTTATGGAAAAACTTGCATGAACTGATGGTGAATGAACTAAGTGGAACCAAGATTACATTGTTCACAGCATCAATAAGATGGTGTGATGATCAACTTTAATGGACTTGGCTCTTTTCAACAATGAGGTGATTCAAGGTGATTCCATTAGACTTGAGATGGAAAGAGCCATCCACCTCCAGAGAGAGAATTGTAGAGACTGAATGTGGATCAAAACATTGTATTTACACTTTTTGTTGTTGTTTTTGTTGCTTGTTTGCTTGTGGATTTTTTTTTCCACCTTTTGATCTGATTTTTTTTGTGTGTGTGCAGCATGACGAATATGGAAATATGTTTAGAAGAATTGCACATGTTTAACCTATATTGAATTGCTTGTTGTCTATGGGAGAGGAGGGAGGGAGGGAGGGAGAAAAATTTGGAACACAAGATTTTGCAAAAGTGAATGTTACATGTATTTTGAAAAATGAAAAGCTATCAAAAATAATTTTTTTAAAGGTTCAAGAAAAAAATAAATAAAATTTAGGTTCACAGTAGTGGTAGTGACATATATCCCAGTTGGGATTTGAATCAGATCTCAACTGATTTCAGCATCCTGTTGGATGATATGTTGTCAATGATATCAGTAATGGAGTCAGGAAGACTGATATTTGCTGGCTGTAGGATTGTGAGCAAATACTTTTTTATGTCTGTTTTCTGTAAAATAGATGTGCTCTTTATTACCTGTACTGTGTATTCCACTTGAGAGATTCAGATAACTAACAGGATTGAGGAGATTTTAAAGCATCAGAGATCAGCTGTTAGCTTGCTAACTCAGAGCTTTTGGTCTGTTTGGCTTTCTCATTTGTGTTGCATGTAAGACAACTGAGGCTCAGCAAGGGGAAAGAATTTGTCCGAAATCCTATAGGAGGCAGATAGAATGGCTAGGCTTCTTCTGACACCATATTCAGGGCTGTTTCTGCCACTGGCAAGTGTCAATCTTTGTTGAGATATGCTAATTATGAGCAAATACATATCCTAAAGGGAAACTTTAATGCGGCTAATCCATGACCTTGGCACAGAAGTCCTGAAGTTTAATCTGGGTACTATTAGTAATTTAGCATTCAACCTTGGACCAGTCATTTCTCTGGGTCTCAGTGACTTCATCAGTAAAATAAGTATGATCTCAAAGATTCATTTCATTCCTTTTTTTTTTTTTTTTTTTTTTTTAGGAAAAGCCATAAAATTATGAAACTTGACAATTTGAAGAGACCTTAAAGGTTATTATGTGATAGAAATAATGTTGGATATATTTTTAACATATTTAATATATATTGGATAGCTTGTCATCTAGGGGATGGGGGGTGGGGGAAGGAGGAGAATATCTGAAACACAAGACTATGCAAGGGTCAATGCTGTCAAATTATCCTTGCCTATATTTTGAAAATAAAAAGCTTTAAAAATTAAAAAAAAAATTATGTTGGATTTGGCAGAGATCCTGAATTCAAATTTTGTCTCAGCTGTACTTGTATCATTTACCCCTAAGATGAAATGCTTGCAGGTATTATATATTTTACAGTTGGAAACAGATTCATAGCAACTTATCCATGATGATATAGTTAGTGTCAGAGGCAGGTTATAAACCCAAGTTTTTGGTGTTTTTTTAAACACTGGTTCTAGCAGTTTATCCACTATATGCCAAAATGCCTCTCAAATCCAGTCCCCTTCTTTTTACAGATGAGTAAATTTATTTGTTACTAGATGTTTTATTTTTAATCTAGACATCGTAAATTGTCAACAAATTACCAGTTGAATACAGTCTAATCTCAGGCTTTAGGAATAACATTTTGATATCAGTGTCCAAAATGCTTCACGCCCATTAATACAAGCACAAATTTCTAAAGCAGATTCTTCCTTTACATAAACACAAATTTTTAGGTATTTGTGGAGAAAAAAAAAAATCATCCAGAATTTTAAATTTGAAAATCAAATCAATTAAACCAAGAGTAAAGAAATCCTCAACCTTTCATATTCGTTTTCAAAGGAGCTTTTTAAACTTCCTACTTTTCAAGAATGATTTTCAGTTTGGGGAAATAGAAACCAAATTTGGATGGGTCTCAGAAAAACAGGAAAACTTAAATCTATCTTCCTAGGAGTCCTGCTGGCAGGTTGGCCAAAACATGGAAGGGGAGAGGAGCTCAGAAAAACAGAGTTTATCAGCCAAAGAAGTTATCTTTTTCTGGTTCTCCTATTCTTCCTGTTGTAGGAACAGTAGTAGTCAGAATGATTCTGAAAGGCCTTCATTCTTTTCTTGTGGATTAGGAATGAATTAGGTGACAAAATACAAATGATGTTCTTTTCCAGTTTTTAGAAATTTATATGATTATGGAAAGAGCTTTAGATTAGTTCTAGTTTCATCATCTTTAAAAATGAGGTGTTAGACTACATAGCCTTTAAGATCTCACTCTACTCCAAGATTTTTTTGTTTTTGTTTTTGCTTATTTGTTTATTTAGATTTGGAATAGTCAAAGGCATTTGTAATACACAGGCAATCATTTTATGTTTAGTCCCATAAGATTTATCTTTACTTTCCGTTAGATGATTCCTACTATTTTCCTGTTTAAGTGATAACTAGGGATGATTAAAAGTTGGCTAGAGTAAATCCTTGTACAGAAACTTGTTTAGAAACTACTTTTTAAAAAATTTTAAAAACTACTCTAAGAGCACAAATATACATTTTTTAGTTTTGTGCATTCTTGAACTTATGCTCTATAAATCTTTAGAGAGCAATATGGAATGAGTATTGAAAAATTATGTAATTTAAGAATAATAGAACTTTTTTTTTTTTCTTGGCTCCTATTGTTCATTGTCCTGGGAGCTATATAACTGAGCCAGAAAATTGTTTACTACATTGCCAATAATAGCTGGCCATTATGCATCTAATTACCAAGTTAAGTACAATCAATGATGTCCTAAAACACATTCTTTTTAGTTTTTTTTAAAGTTTCATTATTGATACCTCCTATCTAACATTTCATGCAGTTTAAAATGAGGTGATCTAATATTATATTTATATATATAAGTTTATAGTTTTTATCAAACTGAATGTTTTACATTATGCTATTGCATAAAAACTAATTTTTCACTATAATTTTAATAAATGAAACTGCTAATGATTTCCTGCTGCATCGATTGTCTTTCCTATTCTTTTACTATCATTAATAATTCCACATGTTTAGTTCTTTGGAGAATGTTTAGCTTCTGAATTGGGACTTTTTTAGTCTTTGGGAAAAGGAGATTGTTGAATAATGATTCTTTTTCTCTGAAGGTACTTTACTTCAAATTCTCCCTCCCTTTATGTCTTGTGGAAGATAATTACATTCTTCTGGAATGAAATTTAACTATTACTTACTCAAATGCATTTTAGTTCTCATGTAAGTTGTATTGGGGGGGGTCTTTTCTTTGTGAATCTTTTAAAGAATAAAACCAAGCTTTTAAAAGGTAATGTAGAGAAATGCATTTAGGCTATCTACCTTGGCTTTGTTATTTTCTTCCTCTCTGAAGCCCTATTCCTATTGGCTTTCTCTTGGCTTGGAGGTGACTGATTCCTGGTTCTTGAAGACTTTCCCAGTGGAACATAAGCTAAACTAGTTATAGCATTCAAAAATAAACTATATATATGTCCAAATGCTGGCCTAGCTAAATGCATATTATATCACCTCATTTTAAACTGCATGAAATGTTGAATAGGAGGTATCAATAATGAAATCTTGGAGCTTTTAAAATTTAAAAGCTAATTTTCATAATTCCTTTAAAAAATTAACAGAAAGAATAAGTTTACAGAACTGAATTATTCTTTTGTAGGTTTCCTCTTACACGACCTGATCTTTGTAAAAAATGGGAAGCTGCAGTCAGAAGAAAAAACTTTAAACCCAGCAAATACAGCAGTATTTGTTCAGAACACTTTACTCCAGACTGCTTTAAGAGAGAGTGCAACAATAAGCTACTGAAGGAGAATGCTGTACCCACGATATTTTGTTTTACGGAACCACATGACAAGGTAATAATGACTTTTTAAGTTAAAAAATGTGTTTATTAATTTTAAATGGTTTCATGCTTAGCTCTTTATTCCATTTTTTTCTTACTCCAGAAATTATATATCTAAACAAATTTGATGCTATACTTCAATATCTTTTCTTTCTTAAATGATTGTCCAAGAATCTTTAATTTTATACTCCACTTTACATAATAAAAACAAGGTTAAAATTTTTAAAACTTCAGTTCCTTCAAAAGAACAGTCTTAGGTGTGCTTCAGATAATGGCATTTAGGTAATTCTTACTGGTTATTGCAGTCACTTTTATTTTGAATGACTGAATTACTTTGCCTTATTGTTTTAGAATGAGGACCTTCTGGAGCAACAAGAACAGCTCCCACCCCCTCCTCTAACACCTCCAGTTTCCCAAGTTGATGCTGCTCTTGGATTATTGATGCCACCTCTTCACACCCCTAATAATCTTGCAGTTTTCTGTGACCACAATTATACTGTAGAAGATACAGTGCATCAAAGGAAAAGGATTCAGCAGCTTGAAGAACAAGTGGAAAAACTTAGAAAGAAGCTCAAGACTGCACAGCAGCGATGCAGAAGACAAGAGCGGCAGCTTGAAAAGCTTAAGGAGGTTGTTCAGTTTCAGAAAGAAAAGGATGCATTATCTGGAAGGGGCTATGTAATTCTGCCCAATGACTACTATGAAATAGTAGAAGTTCCGGCATGAAAACATCCACACACGTTGATGGGGCAGGATTATAGGGCCTTATCAGAAGAACAGGAGATTCATTTGAAAAGTTAAATATTTTTAGTTCCTTATGTAAAAGCACTTCAGGACTTTAAAACAATAAAATTGATATGTAATGTTAAAATGTAAATTTTTTTGTCCATAGTAATTTTAGTTTTTTTACAATTTGACAAATTTTAAAAGTTACAGACTAACCTCAAAGTTGACATAAGTTTTAATACCTGTTTCAAGATAGAGGATTTGGTTTTTTCTATTTTCAATATTTATAGAAATAGTGTAAAATCTGAAGTGAAAAAAATTTCATGCAGCAAAAATTATGTAAGTCTAAAATGAAAAATTATTGGAATATGTTGGTTGAAAGAAGTACTGATGATTATAGAAAGTATGGATCAAATCATGAAACATATCTTGCCAGCATAAATTGACCATATTTTAAAATTAGAGAATTTTTTCATCTCTCTGCATCAGTTGCCAGGCTGTTTTTGTATAAAAGGTTTAGTTATCTCTGAGAAGAAAAATATTAAAATGTCAAATTTGACAGTTAATTTTGTTCTCCATTCTCTGCATACTTTTGCTTAGATTTTTTTTCATTGTAATGATACAAGAATTTTTCAACATTGATAATATTCTAGCTCTCTTGACCATAAAATGAATTTTTTTTAAGGATTCTATTTCTCCACCCCTTTACTCCATTCCTATTATAACACATTTCTACAAGGGGAAAAAAAACAACCTTTTAGGAAACTTAAAATGTTTTGGCAAGGAAGGGGTAAAGATGGTAACTAGATCCATAGCATAATCTTAGATCATTTCTCATCTTTTTTGGACTGATTTTTATAATGTGTTAATAGTGCTAATCAGTAATATGTTTCAGGAAGTAGTCCATTATAGACTGTAACTTAAAATTCCCTTAAGTTCCTTTTAAACAGGAAAAAATGTTTTTCAAATTCCCTACTTTATTATAACAATAGTAAAATTATAATAGCTCACTTTTTTATTTAGTGCTAAATTCTTCATGTTGAGTTTTCTAAAAATGAGGGGAAATAGATTAAAAGATAATCTGATAATCTTCATTCACTCTTTTTATTAAATGTGATTTAACCACAAAGATTCATAGTAGAACTTATAAGAACTGGAATTTGACTTAGATTTGCCCATAAAGAAGATTGGTGAAATAAGACAAGGGCCATTTCATGAAATAAAGGGGAGATGCATTCCTGGGCAGCTAGATCATCAGCAAGTGTTTATTAAGTACCTACTATGTGCCTAGCATTGTGCTGGTGATTTAAAAACAAAAACGAAATCCCTACTCTCATGGAACTTACATTTTATTTGGGAAAGAGTTGTATATGTCTAAGCATTTAAGAGACGCAATGCAGTAAAAAATTTGAGAGTCCCCCCTTAGCTTTACTGTCCTTTCTCAGGACTACCCATCTTCCTAACTGGTGTATTGTAGTGATAATCTCTGGCATTTTATCTTGCTAGAGTACATATGCCAGATTTTATAGCAATATTTGAACCTAAAATGTGTTCCAAACCACTGCCTACATGGAAAAGTTTGAATAGGTCCTTGAATAATGATCCTATTAGAGTTAGAGCTGGACTGGGATAGGGGTTAGAGCTGTTATTTCATTAGTATAGGGAATTTGGAAGTTGAAGGAATCACCCATGCACCTTGGCATTTTGCCTACAACTTAAAGTTTTAGTTGCCTAGAAGTTAAATGATTTATCCAGAATCACACAGCTGGACCAACTCTATGCACTCTATTACACTGCCCAGTTAAAATATGGAAATCACAAGTTCTAAATAACTTATCCAGGCCTAGTCTTTTGGACTTGGATTCACGATGGCTTAATTTTTCTAATGAATCATCAAAAAATTAGAAGTATTAAAAATTGTTTGAACAATATTCATTCTTTTCTGATAGCTATATTACTTTTGAATTGAAATTAGGAAACTATCTCTAGCCATGCCCGGACCTTAAGCTATTAATGAAGTAAAAACCATTGCTAAGCATTAATTTTCTTTCATGTGTTTCCCCTCCATACTTGTAAAGAATTTGGATGGTAAATGATTTACTCTTATTTTCTTTACATCATCAACTTGAGGTTGTGTCTATGCAAAAATCTGTCACTGTTTTCAATCAGTATTTTCTCTCAAATGTCACTTTAAATTAGGACTAAGGATTCAATTTAATATAGAGATGAAAACCACAATGACATGGCATTTTATTTTTAACTCTCTTGCCTTATTAGATATAAGTTCCAATTGAAAGAGAACTTGAATTATTAACATCTATTTATCTTTAAAATCTATTAGTGTTTTATTGTAGGAATTCTTAATTCTCCACCTCCTACTCCCTACCCTCTTTCTTTTTTATGTGTAATGGACTCCTTTGGTAGTCTGATGAAGCCTATTGGCTCTTCAGAATAATGTTTCTAAATGTATGAAATAAAATACAAAGGATCACAGAAGAAACCAATGATGTTGACATACATTTATAAAAACCTTTTCTAGCCAGACAAGTTCATGGATCCCTGATTGATCTTTGATTTATAGGATGAATTTGGAGTTCATCTGATTGTTTCTGATTTGAGATAACTATTAAAATGCAAATTGCTGATATAAACTTTGTTATGTTGATGTCAAAGAAGTAAAGGACTGAAAAATTAGTCGGAAAAAAGTTTCTGTAAAAGCACCATACAGTAAAACTTCATTAATTTGGACAATTTGAGGAGAATAATATGAATTGTAGAATATCTTAAAAATAGATGCAGTCACTCATGGTGTAGTAGTATATCCTTATAATCCCTTCTAGTAGAGGAGGCTGATTCAGGTGGATTATTTGACTCTGGGAGTTAAAAACAGCAATAAGTCTAAAGTCAATCAGGTGTCCATAGTAAGTCCAGTGCCAGTATTGGGAGACACTGGGTTCACCAGTCTACTTAAGGTGGATGGGCAGGGTCAGATCAGGAATGAGTTAAAGTCCTCATATTGCTCAATAAATGGATCAACTTGTCAATGGATACTACTCTTCTAACTGGACTAGATGGACGACTCAGACTCAAGAAATGTCTTAAAATTTTTAACTACCCACTATTTCTATTATGTTCCATGGGTCCTTTATCTTAGAAATGGCCTACTAGATCTGTTTCATTGAATACATAATTGATTTTGTAAGTATCACGATTACAGGTAAGCAATTTAATAAAATTCTTAACAATTCATTTGAGTTACATTTGCCCTTTATAATCTTATATAACATTTTCTAGTAGAGCCTTTTATATTTTAATGCATAGCTCAAATGAACATCTTCCAGATTAGTCCAAATCAAGGAGGTTTTACTGTAATCCAATTTAGAAAAGTATTTTAGTCGTTTTCTTACTGAATTCATGTTATATGTACTAAAAATTAACTCCCTGTCTCCTTAAAATAGGGAAGCATGATGTTTACAAATTGTCAGCTGATTGGCCAATTCCTTTTATTCGAAGGAAGAAGAAAATAGTTTTGTTTATGTTTTGTTTAAAAAAAAAAAAAAAACTTTAACAAGACAAATATGTGATTCCTTCCCCTAGGGGGTCATGCAGTAATGCTGAAGCCAGATTGAGATTTGCTCAGATTCTGAGAATATTTAATTATATTTTAAAAACAGCAATTCCTCAAGCTCCCAAAAATTTACTTTGCCATCATTCTCATTTTGACATAAATCACATAAAAAAGTGCCATCATTCTCATTTTGACATAAATCACATAAAAAAGTGATTTACTTAAAAATAAATAAGGCATTCCAGAATTTTTAAATGAAAGATGTCACCAATTGGTAACATTAGCATCTAAAAAGGCAAGACCTACAGCCAGATTTTCCTGCTTTGCTGCCCATCCAGCTTTTTCTAGTGTAAAAGTAAACCTTTGAAGAGTCCTGCTTTCGGTTTAACCATATTATTCCAGGTCAGTATTATGTATAGTGCTGTGTTTAAATATTTTAAAATGTTCATGTGACAATAAATATGCCAAAGAACTTGCACAATGGTTTAAGAAGTGAAGATGGACTATACAAAAAACAAAAATAGTTGCACTTAATTAATAAATATCCTTTTCTAGGATGTGTGGGATTTAATTGAAAAGATTTTTTTCATGTGAAGGAATCTTATAAATATTTTTAAAGTTATAACCACCTGCTGACAATCTTAATTTTCTTAATTATTCTACTGTCTTGACGTTTTATACTTCTTGTCTTAGTTCTTAAGCCAAGGTTTCATAATTAATAAACACTGTTAGAGTTGTGTCAGGCTCAGTGGTACTCAATGAATAAAGGTGTTTTAGGTGATAAAATAGATTGTTGCTGACAAATTTCAGACTTGATACTTAATATTGTTTTCAAGAACAAAATTTCACCAAATGAAATATTTGCTTATGCTCAAAACTACTTTAATAGCAAATTAAATATTTTAATAAAAAAGTTTAAAAATATTTGGCTACAAGAATTCAACCAGTCATTTATTAAGTATAATGAATGGCAGCACCATTCTTCTCTAATAATGCTTTATTTTTAGAACAGAAAACATCCCAAAGTGCGCTCTAAAGAAACTTCATAATAGGAAATAATTATAAATACATCAGGAAATCTGAGTTCAATTGGTAACTCTGTCGCCTAGTTTCTGTATAAGCTTAAGTCAGTCATTAAACCTCTAAATTTATTGCAAATGAGGAATTAGGTCCCAAGGGAGGTTACAGACTTCTAAGTTTCCTTCAGACTCTAAAACAAGGCTTGATAAATCCTGATACCAACAATTTCCCTGTGGCAACCAGAAAGAACTATGTGTTTCTGTGTGTGTGTGTGTGTGTGTGTGTGTGTGTGTGTGTGTGTGTGTGTGTGTGTCTGTGTTTTTAACCAGAGTGCAACTGTTAAAGAAGAATTCCATATTTTCTTAGGAGAGGGGGATGTATATTAGAAGTTGAAGGATGGGCCTGCTGTTTGTGGGCAGGGAAATACTGGCAAAAATACCTCTCCCATATACAAAGAGGGAGGATGGAGAGATGTTAAATTTTGCAGGACTAAGTTGACAATAGTTCAGAAATAACATAAATGAAAAGAGATGACCCAGAAGAAGACCTTATGCTTAATAACCTTGTTGCCTACAGAATTTTTCTAAGCTTCCTAACATATGTGATTTGCAGACTACTCCCTATTTCACTATTTATAAGGAGATACTTTTTCAGGTCTCACTGATCCCTATCACAGCTCAGTAATTACTTCCACTAGTTCTAAAATAGAGTCTGCCTAAATCTAATAACTAGAAGTTTTCAAAGTACAAATGAGTTCTTTCTTACCTCTATAACAAATTGATAGTTCTTAAAACTTAGACATTCCCCTGCTTAAGAAACCTCTGTGGCTTTTCTTTTAGGATAAAATAGAAATGCTTTCCAAAGCATTCAAGTTCATTTATTGTCTGGCTTCAACCAAATTGATCTCATTCACTCTTCCTGTACTCTGCTCTATCTACCTATTCTACTTTCTATTCTCCATGCAAGATATTTTTGTTTCCTTTCTGTGACTTTGTGCTAGCTAACTACCAATTACTGGAATGTGTTTCCTCCTTACCTTTACTTCTTGGAATTCCTACCTCTTTTCTAGGTTCAACTCAAGTGTGGCCACTTACAGGAGGCCTTTCTAGATTTCCTCATGTTAGTGTTCCAACACCACAAATTATTTTGTGTACATTTTGCATTAACTTTTATACTTATCTTGGTTTTTTCCAGGAGAATGAAAATTGCACTTTAATATATTTTGTTAAATATTTTCTAATTATAGTTTAATCTGATTCAGTCTTTGCTTAGGAGTGTTGCAGGCAGCAGTACCCTTGTTTGACATCTTATTCATATTTTCACTCTGCCTTACAAATGTTTCATCTCCATAATCCACAAATTTGGAATTCCTTTATCTGGCCATACCCTCTGTGAAGTCCTAAAATAAATCGAAATCATGAGTTGAAGAATAAAGCATCTTTAATTGAGATAACAGCAAACCTGCCTCCCTGGAGGATGTCCAACCCAAGAGACCCATGAGAAAATTCTTACAGTTTTTAAAGGAAAGTGAGAAGATATAGTATGAGGTAGCAAGGCCTGGTCATAAGGCTCCAGGGGCCATTGGCAATCTGAATAAGAAAAGTCACTTTATTCTGGCTATTTTGCCTTTTGTGACATAAATCCCAAAGGAAAGAGGCTAGGACATTAATTGTCTATATACAACTTGAGCCAGGTTCTCCCATAAAGCAATATCTCAGGATCTGGCAACCTAGGATATGTTTTAGTTCAACTTAAGAAAGAGTAAACATTTTAAGAATAGGAAAGCAAGAACATTACTGAAATTTTGACATTACAAGGAAGATTTAAGGAAGTACCAGTCCATGAGACATTTGATATTAACAATTAGTGAGATTCATTATAAGGCTGGGCTGATCCTCATCAGTGCCTTTCCCTGCTTGCTTCAGGGAGTATTATAATCCTATCAGTGTTTCAGGCTTTCTTTGCCAATGGCCCAAGACCTCATCACTCTTACTGTCATATTGATAATTATATTAACAATTTTGTCACATCTGATCCTTTCATCTCTGCTAATGCCTCAACTTTACTTCCTAAACTTCTGTATCCTCACCACAACTCAATCATGTCACTGTTACTTTGTCAGATTGGTGGTTCAAGCCTTGCCTTTGACTCTTATTTGCTGTGTGACACTTTGTAAATCACTTAACCTTTTCATCAAATCTCGCTTTCATAAAACACTTACTATGTATCACTGTTCTAAGCATAAAGGAAAAGCAAAACCAAACCTATTGTTACTCTTTATTTATTTATTTATGAGAAAGACTACAGGGAAACAATTATCTACAAAGGATACATGTACACAGAATAAATTGTGGGATAGTCTTGATACCAAGATTTGTATTCTGAACAGGAAGAGGAAAATTGGGAAGTCAGGTATGGGATGGGTTTTGGAGAGATGTAGTTGAGTAATGTCTGCATATGAAAAAGTCAGAAATTAACTGAAACACAAGCAGAGACAACTGTTTCCTGGAAATAGGTTGCTTTTTTACCTAGGGTGCACCTGCTTATTTAGGAGAGCTAGCAAAAACCTTAAAGCACCTGAGAAATCCTGAGCTCTTGAACAAAGAAGTTGTTCTGTGATTATTGGACTATAAAACCACAGTCTTATTTATGGAATAATTTACAGAGATGCAAATTTAGATATTGATTTGGATTGATTCTTTTAGCCCTAGTGTGGCTTCTTACATGGGAAACTAACCTATAACAAGAAAGAAGATGGAGAGAAAAGGGCATTGACTTTCTGCTTCCTCTTCTTTGTTCCAGAGATCTGGGCTTTGGAGGCTAAAATTCTTCTGCTTTTGAAGTACACAACTAGGGAGGCTTCAATTGGGTCTTAAGAAAATTAGCAGATTAAAAAGTTTGGGTGATACCCTAACTGAAGTCTAATGTTTTTCCTTTATTATTTAAAAAAAATTATCCTGCATGAATTTAGTTAGTACATACTTTTTTTGCATGTAATTTCCTACTATTAGACTGTGAGCTCTCTGAGAACAAGGACTCTGCTGTCATTTTTTGGTAACCCTAGTGCTTAGCACAGTACCTGATGAATATATTGGGTTGGACAATCCTAATGAATCCAGTCCAAAAAGGGTGCAAAACGTGTGGGATTTGAAGATTATTGAGAATGATGAGATTAGGTTCAGAGAACCAAAATGATGAGATTGGGCTTCCTGGTGGTCAGGAAGTTAAATGATGAGATTAGTGGCAGGTTTGGGGTTCACGAAACCAAATGAAGAGGTTTGGCTCCCTTAAATCCCCTTTGGGATTTGGCACATGATAGGGAGTTATGGGAACCCCTTCTGGCAGCGCAGAGGTCCTTCATCAAGGAATTTACAAACCCCAAAAGCTAGACTGGTAAAAAGAGGTTTATTATTGTCATTGGGAAGTCAGCCTCTGCTATGCATGAATAGAAAGACCTTAGTGGCAAGGTCTGACAAAGAAATAAAGTTTCTAGTAGAGAAATCCCAACAGAGAGGTATAAAGTCTTGTTAGGGAAATAGGTGAGGATAAAAAGGGGGGGTAATGCTGAAAGATAATATCATTTCAAGTGGGCAGAGATTGCTGCTATGCCAGGAATGACATATTCGGTCCTCTGCAAGGACTGGGTTTAAAATTGGTTCTTTTTATAATAGAAGCCTTGGCTACAAGCCAAGGCCTATACCCAATGGGGCTGGTGGGTGGCGTTTGAGCTGGAATTGGATAGAATTAAATGAGTCTTTTTATTTCTAGGCTTGATCTTTAATTCAATGGGAAGCTTAATCAGTAGTGAGGGTTATCAATGGGGGTGGTACCGTTTCTCAGGATCTTTTACAGAGGTCAGGATTCAAGGATAATCTGTCCTTCAAGGAATTTTAGAGTTCCTGGGTTCCCCTTGTAAAGAAGAGGCAGGAAAGCATTAGGTGATAGACCCAGTGGTCATAAATTTTTTGCAAAGAGCAGAGACAAGATGGTGGAGAGTAGACAGGGCTTTGCTTGAGCTTTTCACAGATTCCCTCAAAATTAATGGTAGAGCAAGCCTTTTGAACAGATTTTGAGTAATAGAACTCACAAACATTCAGGATATAATAATTTTCCAGCTTAAAATATTTTGGAAAGACTTTAGAAAAAGTCTGTCTCAATTGGACAGGGGGGAACATGATCTAGTGCAAGTGTGGTATAGAGAGTCCCAGTATGGGGAATTTAGCCCAAGGATCTTAGCCAAAATACTGTAGTATTGGCTATTGTGCCCTGGCTAAGAGGGCTAGTAGATCAGCTGGCCAGCTGTGAGACCTCCAAGACAACCACAGAAGGCAAATTGTGAGACCCTGAACTCAAGCATAACATGTGGGACTTAATCAGATCAATCCAATGCAGAGGGAAAGCCTGTAGCACCATTAGCCCCAATGCAGTCAGTGAGAGGCCCTTGAACCCCTGCAGAAGATGCTTGGACAATTTCCCATGTGCCAAAAAGAACCCTGACCATAAGAAACTACTATAGAGACAGGAAAGATTAGAACACAAACCCAGAAAAGAACAATAAGGGCAAAACACCTTTAGGAGTTCAAAAAGTTCTCTTGGAAAGGATATATATCCTAAAGAGAAATAGAATAAAAATGGGGGAAAGATGCAGCAGAACTATGAAAGTCTTGATGGGGAAGCCAACAGTTTGGAAAAGGAAGCACAGAAATTGACAGAAGAAAAAACTTCTTAAAAAATAAATTTGGCAAAATGGGGGAAATATATTGAAGGAAACAACTTGTAAAAATAAATTTGGTAAAATGGGAAAAAAAACTTCTTAAAAATAGAATTGGTGAAATGGGGGGGGGGCTCCATTGAACAAAACAACTCCTTTAAAAATACAATTGGCCAAAAATGGAGGAAAATATAAAATATTTCATTGGAAAAACAACTGACCTGGAAAATAGATCCAGGAGAGACAATTTTTTTTGACACTTGTTTATTAAATAAGTTTTTTTTTATATAATTATAAAATTTTTTTTGACAGTATATATGCATATATGCTCCCTCTACTCCCTCCCCTAGATGACAGGCAATCCCATACATTTTACATGTGTTACAGTATAACCTAGATACAATATATGTGTGTAAATCCAATTTTCTTATTGCACGTTAAGTATTAGATTCCGAAAGTATAAGTAACCTGGGTAGATAGACAGTAGTGCTAACAATTTACATTCACTTCCCAGTGTTCCTTCTCTGGGTGTAGTTGTTTCTGTCCATCATTGATCAACTGGAAGTGAGTTGGATCTTCTTTATGTTGAAGATATCCACTTCCATCAGAATATATCTTCATACAGTATTGTTGTGAAGTGTACAGCGATCTTCTGGTTCTATTCATTTCACTCAGCATCAGTTGATGTAAGTCTTTCCAAACCTCTCTGTATTCATCCTGCTGGTCATTTCTTACAGAGCAATAATATTCCATAACCTTCATAAACCATAATTTACCTAACCATTCCAGGAGAGACAATTAAAGAATTATTGGATTACTTGGGTGTCAGAAAGCTTGGACTATAACAAAGAATCAACTATCCAGCAAAATTAAACATTATCTTTCAGGGGAAAAGATGGACATTCAATGAAATAAAGAATTCTAATCATTTCTTATGAAAAGATCAGAGCTCAACAGAAAATTTAATCTTCAAATATAAAACTCAAGAAAAGCATAACAAAGTAATCAGGGGGAAAATGCTTTGTTTTTTAAAGGTTAAAATGTTTACATCCTTACATGGGAAGATGATACTTGTAATTCTTGAGAACTGTATCTTTTTCAGGACACTTAGAAGGTATATACTTAGAGTATAAGTTTAAGTTAACTTTAATGTGCTGATATAAAAAAGAAATTAGGGGTGGAAAAAGGATTGTACTGGGAGAGGAGGAAAGAGAAAGTAAAATGGGGTAAATTATGTCACATGAAAAGGCATAAAAGATTTATTAGAGTAGAAGGAAAGAAGAAAGGGGGAATGAGCATTGTTTGAAAGAGAGAATATCATACATATTTAGTTTGATACAGAAGTTTGTCTTACCCTATAGAGAAGTTGGAGAGTAAAGGGAAGGCTTATAGAAGAGAGGGCAGAAGTAGAAGGGAAAAGGTATAAGAAGGAGGGGGCTGAAAAAAGAGAGGGCAGATTGAGAGAAGTGGTGGTCAGAAGCAAAATACTTGAGAAGGGAAAGGGCAAAAGGAGGAAGAAAAGTATAATCTGGGAAAAGTAGGATGGTGGAAAATGCAGAGTTAGTAATCTTAACTGTGAATATGAATGAAATGAACTCTCCCATAAGATGGAAGTAGATAGCAAAATGGATTAAAAGTCAAAATCCTCCAATATGTTGTTTACAAGAAGCACATTTGAAGAAGAAAAATGCATACAAAGTAAATGTAAAAAGCTAGAGGAGACTATATTATGCTTCAGCTGAAGTTAAAAAAAAAAAAAAGAAGCATTCTAATTTCAGACAAAGAAAAAGCAAGAATAGGTTTAATTAAAAGAGATAAGGAAGGAAACTACATCTTGGCAAAGGGTAGCATAGATAATAAAAGTAATATCAATGTTAAACATATATACACCAAGAAGTATAGCATCCAAATTCTTAGAGGAGAAGTTAAGTGAATTGCAAGAAGAAATAGACAACAAAATTATACTAGCCGGGGATTTCAACCTTTCTCTATCAGAACTAAATAAATCTAATCCCAAAATAAATAAGAAAAGAGTTAAGGAGGTGAAAAGAATTTGTAGAAAAGTTAAGATATGTAGACCTTTGAAGAAAATTAAATGGGCATAGAAAAGAATATACCTTTTTCATAGAGGTATGTGGCACTTACACAAAAACTGACCATGTATTAGAGCATAGAAACCTCACAATCAAATGCAGAAAGGCAGAAATAGTAAATGCATTCATTTTCAGATCACGATGCAATGAAATTTACATATAGTGAAGGGCTATGGAAAAATAGACCAAAAAGTAAATAATAATCTAATCTGAAAGAATGAGTGACTGAATTCAAATAGGCTTGTTATGGAAAATTCCATTCACATTCAGAGAGAGAACTATGAGACTGAATGTGGATCAAAGTATAGTATTTTCACTTTGTTGTTGTTGTTTGTACGCTTATTTTTTTTCTTTCTCATTTTTTTTACTTTTTTATCTGATTTTTCTTGCACAGCATGATGAATATAGAAATATGTTTAGAAGAATTGCACATGGGTTCCGGTCAAGATGGCGGCGTGGAGGCAGACAGCTGCTTATTAAGCTCCTCGTTTTCTCTCAGAACTTACTTCATGACAAGCCTCTGACTTAATGCTTGACCCAGAAAGAAATCCACAAATAATCACCAAGAGAAGACATCCTTGAAAGTCGCCAGAAAAGGTCTGTGTTTGCTCGGGGGAGGGTCAATCAGACTGGGCGCAGACTGAGGGCAGACAGCCAGAGCAAGACAGGCAGCTCACACAACTCAGACCGGAGGGGGAGGGGTGTGATCTCTGCCGTTTCTGTGAAAGGGCTTTTGCCCCAGTGTGGATGCTCCGTCTTGGCAGCAAGCCAGGAGCAGCGGAGAGGGTGTAAACACCGGAGGTGAAGATTAAAACCCCAGAAAGCCAGCGTCTCTCAGAGCCCGGCCACCCCCAACCCCCACCTGGACTGACTGGGTGCATTCTCAGAGCCTCAGAGCGCAGACTCAGTACAGTCATCGCTGTTCTGTTAGTGGCTCTCTGCTGCCCTACCCCCAGTCTGTAGAGGAAGCCCATTAATACCATCCAGCCCCATACCCCGCAAAACAGACCAATTGTTTCTCTTGTCAGTTTGTTTTCTTTGATTCCTACTCTGACAAAATGAACAAAAAATTCAAAAGGGCTCTAACCATTGACAGCTTCTGTGTGGAGAGGGAGCAGACTTCAAATGCTGAGGAGACTAGGAACAGACTGTCCCCAGATGTATCCCCTGGGAGGGATATAAGCTGCTCCTCAATACAAAAGAACCTCATAGAGGAAATCAAAAAGGCTCTCACAAGAGAGCTGGAAGAGAAATGGGAAAAGGAAAGGGAAGCTTGGCAAGAGAGCCTGGAGAAGTCATCCCATGCATTCAAAGACAGAGTGGATAAAGAAATCAAATCATTGAGAAACAAGATTAGTGAGCTGGAAAAGATAAACAACTCCAAGGAAAACAGGATTAGTGAGCTGGAAAAGGTAAACAACTCCAAGGAAAACAGGATTAGTGAGCTGGAAAAAGAAATCAGCTCTCTAAAAAATAAAATGGAAAAAAATTCCATAGAAGATAAAAACTCAATTGGACAATTACAAAGAGATATAAAAAAAGTGAGTGAAGAAAATACATCATTGAAAATTAGACTGGAACAAGTAGAAATGAATGACTCAAGGAGAAACCAAGAGGTAGTCAAGCAAAACCAGAGAAATGAAACAATTGAAAAGAATGTCAAGTACCTTACCAGAAAGACAACAGACCTGGAAAACAGATCCAGGAGAGACAATTTGAGAATAATCGGACTCCCTGAAAAATGTGAGGAAAAAAAGAGCTTGGACACCATTTTCGAGGAAATTTGTGACAAATTATTATTATTTTCTTTTTCTCCTCTCATTACCCACCATTTCTAGTGATTCTCATATTAGATTTTTAAAATTATTACACAAATGAGGTAAAAGAATCAGCAATATCTAAAACTTTATTTGTTATCTGGAAACTCATCATCCTGGGAGGTGATACTCATAATTTATACTCTTGGTCCTCAGAACTTGTCCTCTTCCCCCTGATTGAAGGTTTGGATCTTTAATGCTTAATAAGTTGTCTGGCTGCATGTAGGCAAAATAAATGTTTACTGACTGACCTTGTGACCACCATGTCTACTCCCAGCAATAAATCTCCTTTTGTCACTGCAATGGGAATTTTGTTTTATTAACATTAATTTTATGAATTTTGTTAATGTTTGTTTATTATTTGCCTTCTGCAATTTTTGGTGAAGCAAAACCCCATCTTCTGTTAATATTAACCTCACCTAACCAAAAACCTGTCCCCTAAGATGTGAACATTTATTTAAGGTCTTAAACGTTCCTTAGATGAGAAGCCAGAGGAAGAATCTCAACTATGTCTGATTCCATGGTGACATATAAATATTTTTCCTCAGTCAGCCTCTTTGTGAACTCTTAATATGATCTGTTAAATATCAAAACTTATGGCTTTTTCTCAAGCCTTAACTTCTTGTTTTTTAATTATTGATTTATTTAATATTTTCCCCCCAGTTACATTCAAAACACTTTCCTGATTATTTCCTTGTGCTTCTCTAGAGTTCTGTGTTTGAAAATCAAAATTTCCATTCAGCTCTGGTTTTTTCATCATGAATGCATAAAAGTTCTCAGTTCATTGAATGACCATCTTTTCCTCTGAAGGATTATACTAGTTTTGCTGGGTAGGTGATTCTTGGTTATAATTCTATCTCCATTGCTCTCTGGAATATCGTATTCTAAGCCCTCCAGTCTTTTAATATAGAAGCTGCCAAATTTTGCGTTATCCTGACTGTGGTTCCACTATACTTGAATTGTTTCTTTCTGGATGCTTGCAATATTGTCTATTTGACCTGGGAATTTGGCTATAATGTTTCTGGGAATTCATTTTGGAATCTTTTTCAGGAGGTGGTCAGTAAATTCTTTCAGTTTCTATTTTATCCTCTGGTTCTAGAATATCAGGACAGTTTTCCTTGATAATTTCTTGAAACATGATGTCCAGATTCTTTTTTGTTTTTGATCATGACTTTCAGGTAGATCAATGATTTTTAAGTTATCTGTCCTGAAACTATGAGCATAATTGATTATATCCCTAACCAAACTAACAGAAATCATATGATTATCTCAATAGACGCAGAAAAAGCATTTGATAAAATCCAACACGAATTCTTATTAAAAACACTAGAGCATATAGAAACAAATGGAGTTTTCCTTAAAATGATCAGTAGCATCCATGTAAAACCATCAGCAAGCATCATTTATAATGGGGATGAACTAGAAACATTCCCAGTAAGATCAGGGATGAAACAAGTTTGTTTGCTATCACCATTACTATTCAATATTCATTAGAAATTTAGTAATGAGAAGAAAGAGAAATTAAAGGAATTAGTAGGTAAGGAAACCAAATTATCACTCTTTGCAGATGACATGAGAATACTAGAGAATCAACTAAAAAAATTATAGAAATAATTCACAACTTAAGCAAAGTTATACAAGTTTAGCAATGCAGAATATAAAATAAATACACATAAATATCAGCATTTTTATGTTATTAACAAAGTTCAGCAGCAAAAGATACAAAGAGAAATTCCATATAAAGTAACTGTAGTTAATATAAAATATTTTGAAGTCTACTTGCCAAGACAAAATCAGAAACTATATGAACACAATTATAAAACATTTCCCACACAAATAAAGTCAGATCCAATGAATTGGAAGACTATCAAGTGCTCATGAATAGGCTAAGCTAATCTAATAAAAATGACAATTCTACCTAAAATAATCTATTTATCCAGTGCCATACCAATAAAATTCCCAAGAAATTATTTTACAGAGCTAGAAAAATAATAACAAAGTTCATCTGTAAGAACAAAAGGTCAAAGATTTCAAGAGAATTAATGAAAAAATATTATTGAATGTGGTCTGGCTGTACCAGACCTAAAACTATACTATAAAGCAGCAATCATCAAAACCATTTAGTACTGGCTAAGAAATAGAGTAGTGGATCAGTGGAATAAGTTACCTAAAGAAGACAAAATAGTCAATGATTATAGTAATCTAGTGTTTGATAAACCCAAAGAGCCCAGTTTCTGGGATAAGAACACACTGACAAAAATTTCTGGGAAAATTGGAAATTAATATGGCAGAAAATAGACATTGATTTACCTCTAACACCCTATACCAAGATCAGGTTGAAATGGGCTCATGATTTAGACATAAAGAGTGATACTATAAGCAAATTAGAAGAACAAATGATAGTCTACCGTTCAGCTCTATAGACAAGGAATGAATTTGTGACCAAAGAACTAAAGTATATTATGGAATGCAAAATGGATAATTTTGATTATATCCAATTAAAAAGATTTTGTACAAACAAAAAACCAATGTAGACAAGATTAGAAGGGAAGCAAAGAAGGGAATAGCAGGGAAGAAATAAAAAGTTTGTATCCAAGGGTTCTGATAAAAGCCTCATTTCTAAAAAATATAGAGAATTGACTCAGATTTATAAGAATACAAGGCATTCTTCAATTGAGAAATTGTCAAGGGATGTGAACAGATAATTTTCAAATGAAGAAATTAAAACCATTTGTAGTCATGTGAAAAAAAAGCTCTAATCACTATTGATCAGAAAAATGCAAATTAAGACAACTCTGAGGTACCATTACGCACCTCTCAAATCGACTAAGATAATAGCAAAATAGCAAAAGAATGTTTGAGGAGATGTGGGATAAGTGGGACACTAATATATTATTGGTGAAGGTGTGAACTGATCCAACCATTCTAGAAAGTAATATGCAACTATGCTCAAAAGGCTATCAAACTGTTCATACTCTTTGATCCAGCAGTGCCATTGCTGGGACTGTATCCCAAAGAAACTATAAAAAGGAGGAAAGGACCCACATGTGCAAAAATGTTTGTAGTAGCCCTTTTTGTAGTGACAGGGAACTGGAAACTGAGTGGATACACATCAGTTGGGGAATGGCTAAATAAGTTATGGTATGTGAATGTTATGGAATATTATTGTTCTATAAGAAATGATCAACAATATAATTTCAGAACATCCTGGAGAAACTTACAAGAACTGATGCTAAGTGAAGTAAGTAGAAGCAAGAGAACATTGTACACAGCAACAAGATTATATATGATGACCAATTCTGATGGACATGGATCTTTTCAATAATGAAGTGATTCAGGCCAATTTCAGTGGTCTTGTGATGGAGAAAACTGTCTGTACCCAGAGAGAAGACTATGGAGACTGAGTGTGGATCACAACATAGTTTTTTCACTTTTTTGTTGTTTGCTTGCATTTTGTTTTCTTTTTCTCTCTCTCTCTCTCTTTTTTTTTTTTGATCTGATTTTTCTTGTGTAGCATAATAATTGTAGAAATATGTGTAGAGGAATTGCATATATTTATCATATATTGGATTACTTGTCACCTAGGGGAGAGAATGGGAGAAAGGGAGGGAGAAAAAAAATCTGGACTACAAGATTATGCAAGGGTGAATGTTGAAAACTGTCTATGCATATGTTTTGAAAATGAAAAGCTTTAATAAATGTGAAAAAAATTATCTCTCCTGTATCTATTTTCCAGGTCAGTTGTTTTTCTAATGAGATATTTCACATTTTTTTCTATTTTTCATTTTTAAAATTTTGCTTTATTGTATCTTGATTTCTCATAATGTCATTAGCTTCCATTCACTCAATTCTACTTTTTAATTATTTTCCTCAGTGAACTTTTGTACTTTCTTTCCTAATTGGCCAATTTTGCTTTTTAAAGCATTCTCCTCATTAGCTTTTTGTATTTCCTTTTGCATCTTTCTCAATTCTTTTCCTAATTTTTCATCTATCTTTTTTACTTGATTTTCAAAATCTCTTTTGAGCTCTTCCATGGCCTGTACTCAATTCTTATTTTTCTTGGAGGCTTTGGATGTAGGAGCTTCAACTTTGTTATCATCTTCTGAGTGTGTTTTGATCCTCCTTGTCAGCATAATAATTTTCTATGGTCAGAAACTTTATTTTGTTGTTGTTCTCTGCTCATTTTTCTAGCCTATTACTCTGCTTTTAATTCTTGCTTAAAGTAGGGCTCTGTTTCCAGGGTTGAGGGTGCACTGCCCAAACATCAGGGGTTTTGTGAAACTGTTTTTAGGAAGCTGTAAGATCTAGTGTGCTGGCTGGGACTCTGTTGAACAGGGCTAAGCTAGGATTATACACCAGACTCCCACTTCATTGACACAGACCCTCTCTGCTGACCTTCCAAGTTCTCCTTGGAACTTCTGGGTTGAGAAGTCCAGAAGCCTCCAACACTACTGCTGATTCAGGGATCTTGCCTCACAGAGGCTGGGGTCCAGGTTAGAGCTGGAGCCAAGGCTGGATCTGGACTGCGATTGCTGGATTCCCACTCTGATTCCACAGACCTTTTCTGCTGACCTTACTGTTCCTGTTTGGTGTCTCTGGGCTGAGAGGTCTGGAAACCACCAGTACTGCTGCTGATTCAGAGGTTGGGTCCAGGCCAGGGCTGGGTCTGGGTCTGGGTCTGTGGTTCTGCATACTGGACTTTCTTCCTGATATAAGATCTTTTCTGCTGAACTTCTAAGTTGTCTTCCACTGAAAATATTCTTCTCCATTTTCTGGAATGTTTTGATGCTCTAAAATTTTAAAGTCATTATTTAAAGGAATGCTGATATCACCACTGATGACCCTTTCTTCTCTGGATTGTTGCAACTTTGCTGTTTCTTAGTATTCTTCCTTAAATGATCACTCCCTCTCAGTCACTTTAACCTGACTTAGTTTACCTATGGAGTAATTAGGTTTGTTCTAAGTTTGTTCAACTTTTTAAATATTAACAGAAGCATGGGGTTATGGGTTAATCTTTAACTTTTATGCCTAAGAGATATGTATTTTATAGCCTAAGAGGTATATATAAGATTGCAATATGTAAAATTATTATTTCTCTGTCACTCTGACATGATTCTGCCTATATGTGGCCTTGATGGAATCCTATCTTGGTTGTTCAGGTTTCGTGTTTTCTCTGAGACACGAATCTATATTTGAGCATAATTTTAAAAGCCTAGCTTTTTATACTCTATAGTTTCTATCTTGTGATGACAAATATATTTCTTTACCAGATGAGTAATTATACCACATGAATCCAGAGAGGAGATATTTTTCATAGTAGCATTAATCAATTTCTTTTCTTGTCAGTTGGGTTACTTACTTTAACCACCAGTCTAGGAGACCCACTGGTGAGTGAGATTCTCCTTGTGTTTTTCAAGGACTCAGGCTGAAAAACTCCTTTCCTAACCATTTTACTATTCAATAGTAAATTAAATAGTAAAGATGGTTTGATAAACCATCTTTATTCATAGTGTTACCTCCCTGCTCAAACACCTCTTGACTCCTATTTCCTATTACATTGTCCAAATTCCTTTACTAGAAGATGAATGTTTATTAAGTGCCTACTGGATGTTCCAAGCTTTACCAAGCACTGGACATATAGAAACAAGCAAAAAAGGAGTGCCTGCCTTCAAAGAGCTTGCTTTCTAATTTGGGAAGATGATATAGTACTCTTCCTCCCTCTCAATGGAGAACCCTGGAAAGAACTCACAGTAAAATGGAGAGAGACCAGGATTTAAGGGCTGCTATTGTGAGGGGGTGGAGGACTGTCTAGAAAAGGTCCACAGAATCTGACTGAGATCTAGTTGCTCTAGATGTTAGCAGGGAAACTATTCAGGATGATACCTCCAGACTTGAGTTAACTCCAAGTACACTAGGAGTACTAGGAGGACTATGAAAATGGATAATTATTTGGCTTTCCTAAGACTCTATTCAAATGCTAGAAATTTAAAAAAAACAAAAAACAAACAAACAAACAAAAAACAAAAAAACTTGTTCAGTTGTTGTACATAGCGCCAGATATTCAGAAGATAGGAGTTCATTTAATAGAAAGACCCATGTACTTGGGAGTCATGGAAGGAAGTACGGAGAATACTTTATTATATTGTTCAGAAAACTTGTTTTTGTACTTTTGAAATCTAACTTTATGTGACTAGAATGACAGTGTGTGACTAGTGATTGCATGCTATCCTATCCTTAGGAACTCTTCAGAAATGCCAGAGAAGAATACAGGGAAGTTGGGATTCCCTCAGGTCCTGAGTCTACCCACCCAGATGTCACTTCTGATCTACCTAAGCTTATGTTTTGGGTTCTTCTTGTGCTTTGGCTTTGCCTAAAATTTGTTAAATGTTTGTATTTACTGATGTCCATCTCAATCTATCTTGTTTTCAAGATGTCTTTTTGATAAGATTGCTTAACTGTGAGTATTTGGTTTGGGTTTGGGTTCTCTTACCTACTTTCAAAGCCTGGAAAAGAGGGAGTCCTACCATCTTCCTGCTTATTCTTCTCTATCAAACAATCTAATAAATTTCTTTCTAAAACTATTTCATATTTTGGGGTCAATTCTCTTGACTAATAGAAGGAAGGTAGGAAATAAGCATTACATGCCCTAATGTGTTAAGCATTTTACATTTGTTATCTCATTCACAACAGCTATGGGAAGTAGATGCTATTATCCCCATTTTACAATTGAAGAAACTAAGGCAAACAGAAATTAAATAACTTGTTCAGAGTTGTACCTCTAGTGAGTATATGAGACCATATTTGAACCCCATTCTTTTCCACTCCAGGCTTAATCCTTCCTTCACTGAACTACTTAGCAATTTCCTGGGAAACTCACTAGCACCTGGTTTTGAATCCTTGCTCTGATACTTGCTACCTGTGTGACTTTAGGCAAGTTACTTACTTTATCTAGATCTCAGTTTCCTAATATATGTGTTGAGAATGTTGGAGATGTCCTCAGAGAGGTCCCTTCCAACTCTAGAACTATAATCTTATGACCTGTCACTTTTCAGCTTAAAAAATTTAAATGGCTCAGGCAACCTGGTGGAGTAAATAGAGAATTGGCTTTGGAGTGAAGGTCAAGACTTGCCTTTGACATATACACACTGGCTGGTGACTGAGCAAATCATTTAACCTCTCAGCATCCCAGGCCAACCTAAGGTATCATTCTCTCTATTATGTATATATCTTGTATGTACAGATTGTCTCCCTAGTTATTTACATGTTGTGCCCCACCTCTCCCCATTACCACTATCTCTACCCTATAAGAAACAAAGTATCTTAGCCTGAATTTCACTGACTGACTGACGAATCCTGGAAAGATTTTATTTTACATTCTTGCAACAGTGAGCTAGTAGACACGTTTTTGAAGCCACAAAGCCACTCTTTATTTCCTATCCTGAAGCAAGTCCCTTCCCTGATTCTCTATAAATTGGATGACTCTTGGTTCTTGGTTGTTGTCCTTTGTTCTTGGAGAGGACCAAATTAACATCATTATGCTAGAGTCTAGTTACAGTGTATCTGGGGCTGATCAGATCAACAGGAGCTTGGAATGCTCTGCCACAGGTCAGACACAAATTGTTCCTATGAACATTTGGGGTAGACTCTCTAACTTTGTGCATTTCACATTTCTCCTGAGCTAATTCAATTCTACTTTGGTAACAGAGAACAGAACTTCTCTGATGAGGGCACGCTATATTAGACAGTCCTATGCCAGTGTTTCTCATGTCAGATAATCAGTTCTAAAGTTTTTAAGAGAGACCCTGAGAGTATCCTTGTAATGCTTTTTTCTGATCACCTTCTGAGCACATATCTGTTCTTCATAAAATAATCTTTGTGGTAAGTGTACCTTTGACATGTGAACAATGTAGCCAGACACAGGTACTTCATCAGCCAGCATCATGTCACCCATATATAGAACCATCAGTTATAGCAAATGGTGAAGTTTTGAAGGCTGTGGATAAGTTCTTACCTTGGCAGTATACTATCCAATATTGATAATGAGATTGACACACTCATTGTCAGAATTAGCTCAGTGTTTGCCAATCTCCAAAGGAAAGGGAGAAAGGAGAGTTATTAGACTAATTACAAAATTGAAGATCTACAGAGCCTTTATGCTAACCTTATTGTTGTATGCCTCTGGTATACAGTGACAATATACCAGCACCATGCCAGGAAATTGAATTGTCTTAGAAAGTTTCTTAAGGTCTCCTAGTAGCATAAGATGTCAGACACTGAGGTCCTTTCTTGAACTAAACTTCCAATTGGATGTTACAGATGTTACAGAGTGTGAATCTCCACCTTTCATTACATCTCACCAGTATCTCCGATTCTATTTCTCCACCCTTGATTACATGCTGTTATTATGTACCAAGCATTGTGCCAAGCAAACCCAGGGAATACAAATACAAGCAGAAAGAAAGCCAGTTCCTGCCCTCAAGGAACTAACATTCTTATGAGGGAAGATAACACATGGAGCAAAGTCCAGAGGGTTTTTTTTTCATATCTAAAACCCCCATCCTTGATTACATTCTTTGTTCTGGATCTCAGCCTTCCATTTCTTAGGTTTCAATTTTCTAATTTTAATTTCACTTTGTGAGAAATCTATAGAATTATATTTTCATATAGAGATAAAGACTTAAGGCTGTATCAGTTGATCTGTAAGGGTCCAAGGTCAGGCAAGCTCAATTGAGATGTAAGTGGACCAATGGTCTTTATCCCCAGATGTGCTTAAGAGTTGAGTACTTAGGGACTTCCTTCATGGGTGGGACCTCCACCCCTGGTGGGAACCTAGATCTTGCTCTGAAGTCTTGGTCAAGTTCGGGATGTAGACTTCATCGTTGATTGGCTTGTGTCTGTGACCAAATTGACTTTATTTATGCTCAAGACAAGGAGCATCTCTCTCTCTTTTCCTTTTTCTCCTTTCTCTTTCCACCTGGAGCCTGGACTGTGAAGTCGATACTAAGGTATGTGCAGGAGGTCATAGGGTAGATGTGATTTACAGGAATAAAGTTTAAGATTGCTGCTCATTTAAACTCTCAGGTGCTCTGTTATGCTTCAACTACTTTCTATGAGATAGTAGCCAGAGGATTCTGAAGACCTCAAAATAGAGGTGAGATTGATATTATTATTGATATTATATTTACCAGACTTTTTCTGATAGGCCTAGGAATAAGGACAGATTAGCATTAGTTAGGGAGAGGAAAATATAACCCTAACATTGATCTAGTTAGTTATACAAAGCAAAATATTATGCTATTGAATTGTTAAACTGATACAAATCATTCAAAAACAAGAAGTAGGTGAAAGGTAATTGCAAGCACTGAGTGTGCATGCTTAATGAGTTAGTAATTCATTTTCCCCAAATGAGGAGTTTTCTGCCATTTTTGAATATGGATTGTATGATGAAGGAAGGGGAATATATCAAGGAGGAACATGGATTAGAAAGGATTAGAAAGTAGGATTAGAAAGTCTTTTAATTGTATCATCCTGAATGGGAACAGGTGAAGATTTCTCAGAGGTTATAGGACCTTAGACTTAAGCTTCAGGAAGTCACTGGATCCCTATTCCCAGAGGTCTGTAGGGTAGAAGAGATCAGACTGTAGGCCTAAGCTTCATGAAGTTACATGACCCACAGGAAGTAGACAGCATTGTTGATCATTGGTCAATGATATTTCTTTTTCAGTCCATCCAATGAAATCAAGTCTTTTTTTCTGTATAATTCACTCCCTGTTTCTGGCCCAGGACCACACACCATTCTGGGCTGTTCAATTGGTGTGCTTGGACCTCTCCTTCCAAGGATTGAATAAATGTTTTCTGTTTGTATCTGAAGATATCTTGAGTAGTCACTTTGGGTAAGTGAGTCTAGATCCCCTCCCATACAGTTTATGGGACTCACTCTGGCATCTGAGACTTCCCAGAGAGATGGCTGTGTTCTGATGCAAGACAGGAATCAAGTTTGAGTTTTCTCTAACTGTCCTTGAGATCAGACTCTCAGCCTCCTTCTCTGTGAAGTGTGGGCCTCAAGAGAGGCATCCAAACAAACAGAAGCAGAAGTCTCTGAAGAAGCTAGAGAGAAGTCAGGTAATTTGTATGTGTATAATCCAGAGATAAGAGCACTGTCTGTGCCCTTGGGCTGTCCTTAGGCTGAAGAGATCTTCAAGGATTGGTGATCCAAGGTAAGGGGTAACCCTATTAAGCCAAAAGGAAGTCCTGATGTAAATGGCACAGAGCAGGGGCACTCTGGATGACTGCTGGATGGAGACAACTTCTCTGAGTTTGGGGATCCCAGTGGAGAGGTCGGCTCTGTGCATTACAGGATCACAAACCATGAGACTGGAGCTGCTCTCCCCAGAGGGAAAGGGGAAGGAGCAGTCTAAAACCAAATATTCAGAGCAAAAATCAAAAATACCACTAAATAGTGCACTTGATGAAATAATGCAGTTTTGTGTGGGAAAGGGATGGTTCTCTTCCACGTAATTTTTGTCTCTGTTGGTGTCTTTGTGCAGAATGTCTGTGTCATATCTGTTCTGTGAGCTAGGTTGTTACCTGGAAAGATTTAAAATACAGCCAGAAGAAAAACTTCTATGCTGCAATTAAAACAATGGAAACGATTTCTTAATACCCTCAACTCATACCTTATCTGGGGAAAAAAAACAAAAAAACAAACAAAACAAAACAAAACAAAAAAACAACCTGACTCTTTTCTGGGGATGTTAGCTAATTTTTGAGAAAATGATTGGGGAGTTTGACAGTTGGTTATTTCAAGATTGCAAAAGTGCTTAGCATAAAACAAATGCTCTATGAGTGTTAACTTCTTTATTGGATTTAATTGCTTCATATTTGACAAATTTATATGGGTTTTTAGATGTGACCAATATACAATGCCAATGTTGAAATAAATTAATTTTGTATGTGTAAAGTAATTTGGAAGGAAATGCAACTAAATTAAGGCCTCCAAGAGGAAGATAGTGCATAGAATAAAGAGAGACTTTTTTTTTTCTCTTTCTTCTCTCTTCCCCCATTCCCTGACTCCTGAATGGAGAAGTGAGAGAGAGAGAGAAAGAAAATACACTCACTCAGTTTAGTGAAATTTGCTATCTGAGATATGACAGTAAAAGCAGTTTTATGTAAATTGTAATCTCTTTGCATTGACTGTTAACAGAAGATTTAAGAGTTTGGGAATTTTAGGGAAAACAGAAAAACTCTTGACTGCTTTTAAAACCTGGCAGCAAACAGCTTAGTCTGCAAGCTTTTTCTGATTCCTAGAGGAAAGAGAAAAAGATTTGTGTGGATTGGCAAAAACAATCAAAGGTAATAGTTTCCTTCTAAAATTGTAGAACTGAAATTTGGCTTGTAACTAAAAGTTTATATCTGGGGAGGGGGAGGGGAGAGAAACAAACAATCTTTTGTCTGCATGAAGTTTGCATTAAAAGTCTGGAGACCTGAGAGTATACAGCTCTGAATTGGGGACAGAAAAGTCAGGGAATAAAAGAGACCAAAGAAAGCAGATGTCAAACAAAGAAAGTAAACAGACAGGAAGTGGAGTCTTTTTCTGGAATTCCTCATAAATTGTAAATTTGTTAAGCTTCTTAAAACTATTTTGTAAGATTGTTATCCCTGAGAAATAACTTGTTTTGAGTTATATAAGTTCCAATGAAGGATGAGTTTACTGATAATCTTTAACTTTTTAAAGAACAATTTCTAACGATTGGCTTTTACACCAGGAATGATGAGCCTAAGGCTATCAAAATGAGTTGTAAATTTTATATGATGAATCTCTCACTATTCCAATTACATGGGACAATCACTATGTACTAGAATTGTGAATTTGTTTACTTGAAGCACAAGATCTTAGACATTTGTGTGCAAATATTGAAACACTACTTGAAATTAAAATCTGTATTTGATTTGATTTTAAGTTTAAAAAAAATAGGTTATTAAAACAAAGTTCTGATCTTAAAGGAAGGAAAGGGACCCACATGTGCAAAAATGTTTGTGGCAGCCCTTTTCATAGTGGCAAGAAACTGGAATGTTTCTTGAATGGATGGATTCTTGAGTGAATGGATGATCATCAGTTGGAGAATGACTGAATAAGTTATGGTATATCAATGTTATGGAATATTATTATTCTATAAGAAATAATCAGTAGGATGGTTTCAGAGAGGCCTGGAGAGACTTATATGAACTGATGCTGAGTGAAATGAGCCGCACCAGGAGATCATTGTGATGGGGTTGAGGTCCCTTTAAGATTCCTTCTAATTGCCTAACCCATGGCTGACCTTGATTCACAAATCCTGGTCAAAGGCACCCTTTGAATATCCGGGCCCAGCCCCACCATCAGCTCAGCTTCCTTCAGCCCTCACCTGATCTAAGCTAACTGAAAAGCCCGCTGAGAACTTGGGGGTACCGCCCATATTCTTCTAGGTATAAAAGAAACGAGCCAGAGCGTTCTCTTTGCAGGAGCCCTCCCACCAACACATGGTATGCTTCCAGCCATGTAAGGGTGCCTGCCCGCTCAGCGGCCACCTCTGGCCCTGGCATCTTTCTAACTGAGCTTTACTTCCAAACTTCTACAATAAACCTTTTATTTATCAATCTAAGTTTTCGGGCCTGTAAATTCATTTGCAGGGGACACTGCGCCTCATGGGATTATCTTACTATCTATGCGCCAAGAAATGGGGTTCCCCCTTTCCTTTCCCTCATTAATTGTACACAACAACAAGAAGATTATATGAAGATCAATTCTGATGGAAGAGGCTCTCTTCAACAATGAGATGATTGAGACCAGTTCCAATAATCTTCTGATGAAGAGAGCCATCTATATCCAGAGAGAGGACTATGGGAACTGAGTATGAATCATAACATAATATTTTCACTCTTTTTGTTGTTTGTTCGCATTTTGTTTTCTTTCTCATTTTTTATCTTTTTTATCTGATTTTTCTTGCAGCATAATTGTATAAATATGTATACATATATTAGATTTAAAATACATATTTTTAATATGCTTAATATATATTGGATAGTCATCCAGGGGAGAAAAGAGGGAAAGATTTGGAACACAAGATTTTACAAGGATCAATGTTGAATAATTCATGCATATGTTTTGAAAATAAAGAGCTGTAATTAAAAAAAAATATGGTCCAAATTATTTAGATATTAACTATAGTGTGAATCTTTAAGTTTTTTTTTAAAGGTGATTTTAAAAACAAGTGACAAGAAAGATTGATTTGCAAAAACAATTGACAGTTTGAATGGAACATCTAGTTAGAATATCACAAGGTAAAGTATTGATTTTTAAAATAACTTTAAAAAATCGGTATGTTAAAATTGGAAATGACTGCAAATTACATGAAATTCCTATTTATTTTTGTAATAGGCTGTGTTATGTTTACTTGTCCATCACTTATAAAAATTGTGAAATTGCTAATTAAGTAAGAGTTATTGTCATAATAATGAAACCTAAAATTGTTAAGGATTATTGATTTGATAGGTTTTGGGGGAGGTAGGGGAAGATATAGATATTTTGGCTGGTACTAAAAGATTGTTCTAGGACCCAAAAATGGAGGGATGGAATAGATACCAGGAATGGTGTATGAAATAGAATGGGAGAGCATAGAAAGTAGTTTTAATAATTAATGATGGAAAGAAAGGGCAAGTTCTTTAGTGGAAGGAATTTGCCATTTGCTTGGAGAAAGGAGGTTGGGGCATGCCCTTAGCTGGCAGGCTAAATCCTGAAAGGGACTTAGTACCCTAAAAGAGTTAGCTATAAGGAGGAGAAGTGGGGTTGAGAAGCACAGTGAAGTCAGGGAAGATACCATGTGGCATAGGGGAAGGGGAAAAACACCATGAGGTAGAATGCCTTGGTGGGCTGACCATGACAACAGCCAAGGGATGGCCCATGGGTAGATTTTGTGAGGGGGATTTGGCCCCAGAAACATGACTGGGATTTCTGGTTGGACAGGCTGGGGATGTAGACTTCAGTCCCTGATTTTTTTTTTTTTTTTGAGGCAATTGGAGTTAAATGACTTGCCCAGGGTCACAAGCTAGGAAGTGTTAAGTGTCTGAGACCAGATTTGAACTCCTGGCCTCCTGAATTCAAGGCTGGTGCTCTATCCACTGCGCCACCTAGCAGCCCCAGTCCCTGCTTTTTGAACTTGCCAGGTTTGGAAAAACCTGGATTCTGAATGTAGAGTTTCAGTCTCTTCACCTCTAGGTTTCTGGAAGTTTTTGATTGGGATTTTGAGTAGCTAATCTAAAATTTAGGATTGAAAACAGTATGCTAGTTATTTGCATGAAGGTAAGGTCATTTTTGATGCTGTATGAAAGATTCTATTACCTAGCAATGCAAGAAACTTAAGAGATTTGTTAGAACTGCAAATTCTCTGAAAATGATTACTTCTACCAAGGTCTCCATCTATCTTCAACAAAATTATTTAATATTTAAGTGCATAATGGTACAGGTTATACACGATGATTTGTAAGTTTATACACACACACGCAGTATATATATATATATATATATGTATACACATACAGAGACAGACAGACAGACAGACAAAGAGACAGAGACAGAGCAGAGATCTGAAGTCGAAGTCTCTGGTGAAATTTGCTATTGAGATGAAATCTCTTGGGATTGTAACTAATATTTTGAGTTTTGAATTTGGGCATGATTGCCTGATGAATCATTAAGTCAGTTACCCACTCCTTGTTACTCAGAAGGATGCCTTCTCTGGACAAGAGCTGGGAGGACAGCCTACACCTCTGCTTAAGGTGGGATTTTTCTGAATCAGTTTCCCAGTTCTGTTTCTTTGGTTCTCACAGGATTATTCCTGAGTCTGGCTATGAGATGGAATTGTTATTGCATGATTGCTATTCAGAGATAAGGATGCTTTATTCTGTCCTGTATGTGCTCTCAGGCTGAGGCCTCAAAGGATAAATTGTGATGTTATTATAATCATGAACCTCCTTTTTCCTCTTATAGAAAATTTCTGTAATCAGAACAAGTGGTCAGTAGAAGACATGAGCACAATACAAGTATGTAGATCATATCTTGATGTGCAACCCAGCCTGGAGGCTTCTCTGGCTGTTGCTATAAAAATCCTTAACTTTCTTGATTTCTGGGGGAGAATTTTTTTGTTTGAAGGCCCATTTTGCCTATCAGTTTGTTAAGTATTTGGGCCATGAATTAACTCCTTTTTTTCTCATAGCTAAGAGGAAGCAGACAATCTTATCATCCCTGATCAGTCCAAGTCTTTTTAAGACCTTGAAAGCTAAACTGATCTTTTCCCTACCTTAACCCTACCTAAAGCCTTTGACTGTGTATGTAGATGAAAGGTGGGGCTAGGTCCAAGGGATCTTGACTCAGTCTCTGGGATCTGATCCCAGACTCTGCTTACTTTTCAAAGAAACTTGGTGTCTTTGGGATGACCCTTCCATGTTAGAGTAGTGGTTTCCATAGCCCTTCTAATTGAGGAAGCCCCTAAACTCATTCTCAGCCAATCATTGGAGATTCTGGCTCCCTATCAGTTTCAAAGCATTTTTGCCCTCATCAGAGTTTTAGAATTGGGGAAAGGAATGAGAGTGAATATCTATATTGACTCCAAATGACTTTCATGTTCTGCATGCTCATGGGGCTATATGGAAAGAAAGGGGATTTATATATTTTGACGAACAAATATTTCCCCAGTAAGAATATAGGGGAACAATTTATTGATGAGATTAGATTCAGGGAACCAAAATGATAAGATTTGAGTCAGGGAACCAAATGATGAGATTAGATTCAGGGAGCCAAAATGAGGAGATTAGGGTTCCTGGTGGTCAAGGAGTTAAGTTGATGAGGTTAATGGCAGCTTCAGAGAACCAAATGAATCCTAAATCCCCTTTGGGATCTAGTGCAAGGTAGAAAGTTGTGGGAACCCCTTTCTGGTGGCACCGAAAAGCTAGACTGATAAAAAAAGGTTTATTGTTGGCATTGGAAGTCAGCCTTTGCTATGCATGAATAGAAAGGCTGAATTCCATAGTGGCAAGGTCCTGGCAAAGATGTAAAGTTTCTAGTAGAGGAGTCCCAATAGAGAAATATAAAGTCTCATTAGGGAAATAGGTAAGGATAAAGAGGAGGTAACACTGAAAGAGAATATTCCAGTGGGCAGAGTTTGCTGCTATGCCAGGAAGAGAGAGAGTGTTTCCTTGGCATGGCATATTAGATCCCCTGCAAGGATTGAGCCTCAAGTTGCTGTTTTTATAAGGAAATCTGAGACAGAAGTTTCAATTGAATGAGATTCCCTCAATGCTGTCACTGCCCCCAGGCCTAGATGAGACCACTTACTGGGAGTGGTTTTGAACCAACAATAGGTGTAGGAAATCTTGGAATGGAATACTTCAACTAGTCCCATCAAGATAAACCACTTTATCTTGGTTCCTTGGAGTGGGTCTTACAGAGACCACATTTCTCCTTTAGAATTTCTCCTTGAAGGAGTTTTCAAACAGTTTCGGGGTCCCTCATCATTACTGCAAGCTGTTCTTAGACTTAGAAAGTTTCTGTCATGTTTTATAAAGGACAACAGAAGGGGGATTTGCATCAGGCCAAGGGAAAAAGACTTGCAGATTCAGCTGCCTGTGATGCTGCCTGTTTGCCCCGACCATGGCACCTTTATTCTCCAACTAGTGAATCCTACACTCCCTTATATAGCTTCCAGGTAAGTAAATTCTGAAAGGGCTGTTAAACCCTCCTATCCTGAAGCCTAGATGAAGGAGGGATACATACTTAGAGGAGTGACAAATGGATTTTGCATATATGCCCCCTAGCAGGGGCTTCAAACTGCTTTTGGTTTTTGTTTACACTTGTACTAATTGGGTAAAAGTCTTCCTTTGTTAAGACTGAAAGGGCTCTAGAGTTTTTGCTAAAGGAGATCATACTCATTTAAGGCCACAATATTCCACACATTGCCCTATCTCCTTTTTCGGAAACAAAATTAGGAATTTGAGGAAAATGTTCTTTGGTATTTATTCTAGAAAAAGCTGTCTGGATGAGAGACATTTATGATAGCCTCATCTTCCCCCCAGCCTTCCTCAGGATGGGGTTCTTGTTACTGTCCCTAGTAATCCCCATACTAACTCCACTTTTGTTTATTCTTTTTTCTTTTGCTCTTATTTAGTCCTTGCATTTTTAATCTGCTTGTGAGAGTTGTTTCTTCTAGACTCCAAGCCATAAAATCACCTGAGACCTGATTCTGACATTCAGCACCAGATGCTCCTGATACTACCTTGTCTCCCTTCTTTAGAGTGGACCCCACTGGGTAGGGCTGGCTCTACACCCCTTGTCAGCTGCCAAAGATGAGACCTTGGTCTCCTTGTCCCAAATGAATCTGGGTCTGGACTGCTTGAGGTGGGGATGATAGGACAGTGGCCCTTAGGCCCCCGGGCCTCCATAGTGCTGGAGTTCTATGGCTGGAATGACGGTTTCCAAGAGAGATGGTGGGAGTTGGTAGAAGCAGGGTCTCTGATTCCTGCTCATTGCTTTAAGTAGCAATATCCTGTCACCCGCTTACTTATTCACTTAATCACTAGAATAGTTTGAGATTTCTTAGCTAAAATGGCTCCTGAAAGCTTCCACTGATGTGCAGGCGGGTTGGTTCTAAATGGTAGAGGGCAGGTTACAAGTACTACTGAAGAAAGGGATGAGCCTGAAGGCCCAGGTCACAAAGATGCCCTAGTGAAAGAAATATATCAGGATTGGGGTGAGAAACCTTCAAAGGTAGGAAAAAGAGGAGGGAGTGAAAGGGACCAGGGGAAGATTTCTCAGAAGCTGTAAGACCCTAGGCCTAAGTTTCAGGAAGTCACCAAATCCCTATTCCCAGAGGTCTTGTAGGGCAGAAAAGGTCTGACCTAGGCCTAAGCTTCCTGAAGTTACATGACCCACAGGAAGTTGTTAGGTTCTTACTAGGTGGTAAGTTGGTACTTGGCAATTCTCTAGCTCAGAATTCACACCTTTAGTTCACATCTTTAAAAGGAGTTTACACCTTTGGAATACCCATAAGCCCATTCTCTGGGAGGATAAAAGGAGAAGTTAGAGTCTGGATTGAGTCAAAGAGAAGACATCCCGTGGATTCGGAAGTCCAGCAATCCCACACTTTTGGAGGGGAAGCCTTCCAAGAAACCTGCTCACAGAGGAAAAGATTATATAGAAAAGAAACCTCCTCCCAGAGAAGGATTACAATTAAGAGATGACAGAGCATTACAATTTGGCGCCCACAACGTGGGGCAAAGACTTTTGCTTATCCTGACTCTGGCTGATTCTGAGCCCTTCAGAGGAACTAGTCTGGAGCTTCACAGGAAGTGGACAGCATTGCTGACCATTGGTCAATGGTTACTTCCTTTTCAGTCCATCCAATGAATCCAGGTCATTTACTATATAATTCACTCCCTGTTTCTAGCCTGGGGTCCCACACCATTCTAGGCTGCTCAGCTGGAGTGCTTGGACCTCTCCTTGCAAGGACCAAATAAATGCTTTCTGTTTGTATCTGAAGATGTCTTTGAGTAGTCAGTTTAGGTAAGGGGGTGTAGCATTCCATCCCACACAATCCCTAGCCAATGGGGCAATGAAGGAGAGACCATGTGCTTCAAGACAGGAAATTAAAGACTTATTCACATGTCTGTTAGGGTGGATCTACCCAGGGCCTTGCAAGAACGGTAAATAAACTAACTTATTTCATATACCTCCTGAGTCCTTTTTAATCTTTGTAGTGAATTTCTAACAATTCCTCTGTATTTCTTAAATTCAATTTTCATAACTCTGAAAACTAAATCCCTATCCAATTCTCATATATTCCCATTTGATTATGAATTCCTTAAGGGGAGGGACCATTTTTATTCTTAAAATGCCTGTTAGTTGTAAGTGCTTAATAAATGTTTTTTGATTAAAAATAATTCAATAATATATAAATTCTCTTAGAACATTGACCTTTCTACTTACTACATATATTTTTACCTTTTTCTTTCTAATATCTCATGCATAACAGGTATTGAAAAAATGCTTATTGTATTTAATTGAATTGATTCTCTACAATGGTGGCAAAACATTATGCAAAGAAACAAAGGAAACTGTGGAGTAGCTAATAGAAATTGCCACACATGGTTATACCTGAGGAGAGGTTGAGTTGGAGGGAAATGCAACTGGATGTTTTAATGCCTGGTTCTTTCTTCTGGGATCAACAATGCTAGGAAACAATCAATAAACATTAAGCTCATCCACTTTTGGAATCTATCTGGCACTCAACTCTCACCTGTGGCTCCAACAAACTATAGCATGTGCAGTGGTCATCCCCCTGGTAAACCATTTTGACAGATGAACCTATAAACCTATGGACCTCAGACCCTTTGGTGAATGGGAGAGTGTGTACCCCAACCATATATGTACTTTCCTCCACAGAAAAGGTGGATAAGAACAATTTGTTCCAAAGGCTACTGAAGGCAGCTGAAGCAGGGGCTGGGGAATGCTTACAGCTTGATCAGACATCAAAGACACCAAAGTCATCCACTTCCTTTGGGATCATTGTCAATTGTCCTGACTTTGTCTTGCAATTGGATTTCAATGAGTCAGAAAGAGAGAGTGAGGCTGATGATTTAGTGCAATTTTACCTTGCTTAAATCCAATTCACTCTCAAATTAAGACATCACCTATTGGTCCTCTTCAAAAATGGAAGACAACAATTAGGCACTTTCTATATGTGAAGGAGTTTGCTAAACACTGGAGATAAAGACAAATATTGGTCAGTCTCTGCCTTCAAGGAGTTTATTTTCTTCTAGGAGAAGACTAGATAACATATTCAAAGATAAATAAATTCACAGATAAAAATATAGGATATATATATGTGTTTTTATTAATACACACATATGTATGTATCTGTGTATGTGTATACGTATGTATCAGACAGACAGAGAGGCAGAGATAGAGAGACTGAAAGAGAGAGAGACAGAGAGAGTAATAAGAATTTTTCATCTTCTTTCTGTTTGGCTCCAGCATGGTTATTTTAATTATCATCATATGCTAGATTTACTGAATACAAAAATTGATGAGCCTTGAACAGCAGGTTCAGCAATATAGGTGTAAGGAAAGCTGTTTCCCACATGTAGCATGGAGGTATTGTGGGCTTTCTCTCCCCTATTCCTCTGTAAGGAAGACTTTCATTCTTACCAGGAGGGAAAATAGGAAGTTTGGGCTGGATGCTTGGCTACCCTGCTCTTCTCAGAGAGAGGAGAAACTGAGCTAAAATTCTATCAATCTGCTCCCCTAAAAATTGTTAGTTGAGGGGATGTGGTTTCAGGTTAAATCTAACTTCTAATGACTGATTCATTAATGGAAGAAGCAGAATCCCAAGCTTTATATATTAGGCTTGACCCCTTTCCCATAGAATACCAGTTAAACAATGAACTCCTTTATCCAGGTGAATAGCAAAACATAAATCAGAAAAAGTATACATATAAGATATATACAGAGAGCTGGAACCCTCCTATTGGTAGTGGTGTAGCTCAATTCAACAAAGAGAGAGACAGAGACAGAGAAAGAAGAGAAGGAGAAATGGAGAGACAGAGACAGAGGCAGAGGGATCACCTAAGGAAAAGTTCCTAAAGTTACTAGTGTAGCAAGTTAGGGGGTAAGAACATAATGGGGACTGACAGCTTCTCTCATGTTGGCTTCTTCTCGAGTCTTAGTTTCCCTTCAATGAGTCAGCATTGCCCATCTTTTCTTTCAAAGTTAGAAGCCAGAAATGACCAAAGAGACCTGAGAGACTTTTCTAAGTAAACACCCTGGGTAGAGCTGGAAGCAAACTAACCATTTCTACAGTTTGATGTCTCAGTTTGATTTTACACCCATGAGCTGTTTAACTTTAGTAAATGACAGCAAGAAAGTGAAACCAGAAATTTCCCTATCAAACTAGAGAAAAATCATACAATGATCTTGACTGAGTCTATTACAGATTTATGCTACACAAATTCAAGTGGGTACTTGCTTTTGCTAGACAATCCTTCTGCATTATCAACTTGATTCTCCACAATGGCTCTTCCAAACCTTTTTGTCCCTCTGCAAGCCTCCCAAGTTCCTTTCCCTCCCCCCCTACCCTTTCAGCTAAGAACCTTGCTTCTTATTTTAAAGAGGAAAATGGATGCCAATTCTCCATGAGTTCTCTTATCTCCCTTCTTGCTCAACTCACATCACTCAAATGCCTTTTAACTATCTTCTTCTTCACTTCTGTCTCACATGAAGAAGTGACCTTTTTCTTTTTTGTTTTGTTTTTGTTTTTGCTGAGGCAATTGGGATTAAGTGACTTGCCTAGGGTCACCCAGTTAGGAAGTGTTAACTGTCTGAGACCAGATTTAAAAAAAAATATCATAGCTTTTTATTTGCCAGATATATGCATGGATAATTTTATAGCACTGACAATTGCCAAGCCTTTTGTTCCAATTTTTCCCCTCCTTCCCCCCCCAACCCCTTCCCCCAGATAGCAGGTGGACCAATACATGTTAAATATGTTAAAGTATAAATTAAATACAATATATGTATACATGACCAAACAGTTATTTTGCTGTACAAAAAGAATTGGACTTTGAAATAGTGTACAATTAACCTGTGAAGGAAATCCAAAATGCAGGCAGACAAAAATAGAGGGATTGGGAATTCTATGTAGTGGTTCATAGTCATCTCCCAGAGTTCTTTCGCTGGGTGTAGCTGGTTCAGTTCATTACTGCTCTATTGGAACTGATTTGGTTCATCTCATTGTTGAAGATGGCCACGTCCATCAGAATTGGTCATCATACAGTATTGTTATTGAAGTATAAAATGATCTCCTGGTCCTGCTCATTTCACTCAGCATCGATTCATGTAAGTGAGACTATATTTGAACTCAGATCCTCCTGACTTCAGGGTTTGTGCTCTATCCACTGTGCCATCTAGCTGCCCCATGACCTTTTTCTTAAGGCTAACCCCTCTACTTGCACGAGAATTCCTACATCCTATCTCCTCTGTTTGCCCCCTCTGCATACCCGCTTACTTAATTTCAATTTCTCCCTCTCTATGGTTCCTACCCAATTTCTTTGGTTTTTGTGGCTAAACTTTTCAAAAGGTCACCTACAATTGGTGACTCTTCTTTCTCTTCCCCACTGTCTTCTGAGCACTTTACAATCCATCTTCTCAACCTCATCATTTGACTGAAACTGCTCTATCCAAAGTTATCAGTAATCCCATCATTGACAAACCCTTTTTTCTTACTTCTTTTTCTCCTTAACCTCTCTGCAATCTTTGACACTGTTGATCATTCTCTCATTTCTGATTCTCTTTCCTCTGGGTTATTGGGATACTACTCTCTCCTGGTTCTCCTCTTACCTCTCAGACTGCTCCTTCTCAATCCCCTGTTCTGGATCCTCATCCCACATCATGCTCTTTAACAATAGGTATCCCATAGGGTTCTGTCTTGGGTCCTCTTCTCTTTCTCCCCTATATTGCTTCATTTGGATTCTCTGTGCTAATGATTTTCAAATCAATCTATCCTGTTCTCTCAATTTCACTGACTTCCAAATTTGCATCTCTGACTCCCTTCTGACATCTTGAACTGGATGTCCCATAGGCATCCTAAACTCAACAAGTCCAAAATGGAACTCATCTCCACCCCTACATCTATATCTAAGTTATTGCCAAAGTCTGATGATTTCATCTTTGCAACATCTCCTAAATTTGCCCCTTCTTTCCTGACATTATCGTCAATTTGTTGCAGGCCTTCATTATCTCATGCTTGGACTATTGCAATAGTTGGTTGGTGGCTCTGGCTTCCTCAAGTTTCTTCCCATTCCAGTCCATTCCCTTTTCAGCCACTAAAGTGATTTTCCTAAAACCCAAGTCTGATCATATCACATGCAAATGCCATGTAATAAATTCTAATGTCTTCCTACTGCTTCTTCCAGGATTAAATACAAAAATGCTGAGCCTTTTGTAACCTATCCCACTCCTATCTTTCCAGTTTCCTCATTTCTCATTCCCTCAATAATACTCTATAATCTAGTGACAATGGCCTTGTGGTCATTCCATGAAAAAAAGATACTCTGTCCCTTGACCCTGAACATTTTCTACTGTCCTCCATTCCTGGAATGCTCTCTTTTCTCTTCTCCAACTATTGACCTCCCTGGCTTCCTTTAAGTTCCAACTAAAATCTCATTTTCATTTTTTTTCCTTATAGGTAGTGATCTTTAGCAATAAAGGGAAGACGCACATCAATGAAAAATACTGAAATATAAATATGGGAAAAACTCCATGATAATTGAAACTAATCTGAAGGATAATGGGCTTCTTTGGATGTAAATAAGTTCCTCTTCAGCAGAAGTTTTCAAACAAAGTCTGGATAACTACTTGTTAGGGAAGTTGTAAGATGGATTCTTTTACAGAAGCAGCCCGTCTCTCTGGTGCCTTCTAATTCTGAGATAAAATCTCATTTTCTACTGGAAGCCTTTCCTACCCTTTCTTAATTCTAGCACCTTTCCTCTGTAATTATTTCCAATTTATCCTGTATATGTCTTGCTTGTGTATATTTATGTATTTGTTTGTTGTCTCTCCATTAGATTGTGAGCTCTCTGAAAACAGGGAATATCTTTTGCCTCTTTTTGTATCTTCAGTGCAGTTAATTAAGGTCTATTGACTTCCTGTTACAAGGAAAAAGACATAAGTGGCCCAAATGGTTGAGACTAATTGAGACCTGGCTGGGGCAGGGGAAAGAAGAAGGAAGAGAGATCAGAGTTGGTAATTCAAAGGGGATATTTATGATGATATTCACTGTATCCAGACAGATCACCACTTCTGCCAAGTTGTCTTATTTGCCTACAATCACAAGAGCAGTTTGTGTCAGAGAAAGGACTTCAACTCAGATCTCTCTGACTGAACATCCAGCTCTCCACTTACTAGTCCAGAGCTGCCCCTCTTTGTAATACACAATTACTAGTTTTATTTTTTTTTGTTTGTTTGGTTTTTTTTACTTTTCCTTTTTTGAAATGGAATTCATTAAAACTTTGGATAAGGGTAAGATTCAGTCATTTTTTTTTTCTTGAAATAGTAAGCTATTTGGTGAAAGAACTTCCCCTACTGAGCTATACTTCGACAATCACCAATTCTAGACAGATGAAAGTGAATCCATGAAATTACAATATCCAGCATGTAGATGGCAGTGAAAGCTAGTGAGTGAGAGGTACTCCAGATCAGGAACAAAAACAAAACTGCATCAAAATAATGTCTGGAGCAAAATCTATGATCACCTAGTTTTCATATTTAAGTCTTAAATTCAGGGTGATTTAGTGGTCTTGGTTCAAATACAGTTGCATTTTGATATTCATCATTCCTAAAAACTTACTCTTGACTCTCAACTTATAAACTTAATGAAAATTTATTAATGTATTTATTGGCAAGGCATTTGGGATTAAGTGACTTGCCCAAGGTCACACAAGCTAATAAGTATTAAGTATCTGAGGCTGCATTCAAACTCAGGTTCTCCTGATTCCAGGGCTAGTGCTCTGTCCATTGCACCATCTATCTGCCCCCTTATTAAATTTTTATCAACAAAAGCAATCAAATAGTATACAAAATCTGTTGTTGCCTTTAAGAGGGCAGAATCAAATGAATTAAGAAATCACAAGCACAAACCTAGTTCAAGCCCTCACTCACCTTTCTTGCCTAAACTATTAAAAAATAGTCTAAGAAATCTCCCTGCCTTCTGTTTGTCCTCTCTCTGTTCCCTTCTTGACTTAGTTGCCAAGTTTATTATTCTAAAGTAGAAGTTCTTAACCTGGGGCTAATTGATCCCTAAGAAGTTCACGCATATGAGGTCCATAAACTATGGCAGTAGAAAAATACATCTTTATTTTTACTAAATGAAATTTAGTATTGCTTCCAATTCTAAATGTAGGTAACAAACATTATCTTGAGAAATTACTCATAAGCTTTTTATCAGATTTACAAAGGCAGCCATAACACAAAAAGGGTTAAAAAATCCCTCTTTTTATGGTTTTTGAAAGCAATATTCTGTAATTCAAAACCTGAATGATACAGATTTTGAAATGCTTTTTACATCAGAGACCAGCTATTTCTTTATAATTCAGTACTTATCACAACTACTACCCCCTATTTCTTTTCTTGAAAGTTGTACAGGTATGATTTTTCTGAGTACTCTACAAGCCTTTGTTCCATTTCTTTTCATGATTTTGATGTTTCCCCCGTGTTGTCTTTTGCCTTCAAGTCCCCAATGAGTATCAAAATGTTTATTGATTTGTGTTGAACAGTCTTACAAAGATGTTTAGAAAAATTTTCCCCTTCTGCATATAAGTACATTAATGCATTGTTGGAGCTGTGAACAGCTTTAACAATTCTGAAAAGCAATTTGGAACCATGCCCAGAGAGTTGCTAAATTATGCATACCCTTTGACCCAGCTATAATCACTACTAGATTTACATCCCCAAAGAAGTAAAAGAAATCAAAGAAAGAGCAAAAGGATTTATTAGTACAAATATATTCTTAGGTTGCCCAAAATTGGAAATATTATTAGGGAAGATTAAATTATACTGTGATATATGAATGTAATGGAAAACTATTTTGCTATAAGAAATGATGAAATGGATAATTTCAGAAGAAATTGAGAAGACCTCTATGAAATGATGCAAAACAAAGTGATCAGGACTAAGAAAATAGTTTATACAATGATAAAATTATAGGGAAAAACAATTTTTAAAGACCCAATGGTAAACCCAAAAGAATGGAGACAAAACATTCCTCTCTTCTCCTGATGGAGAGGTGAAAAACTTAAATACAGAAAGCAATAGAACATTTTTGGACTAATATGTGAATTTGATTTTCTGAATTATGCAGCTATGCATTGAGGGATTTCTTTTTCTTTTTAATTTGCTCAATGTGAGGAAGTGACTCTTAAAAATAGTTGTTAATTGAAAATTAAAAAAAAATAATTATTTTTTCAAAAAGAAAGATGCAGTTAATTCCTTCATCTGCAGCAGGTGTTGACCCACAAGCTGCAATTATTTCAATTATGGCAAGGCAGTTGGAGGTTAAGTGACTTGTCCAGAGTCACAGAGATAATAAATGTTATATGTATGAGGCTAGATTGTTAAATGTCTGAGACTGCATTTGAACTCAGGTTCTCCTGATTCTAGAACTGGTGCTCTATCCACTGTGCTAACTAGCTGTGCCTTAATTATGTTCCTGATGTGTTTTAGGTTGAAACAGGAATTCCCAGAAAGCACAGAGAGACTTCAGTTCAAATATGACTTCAGATTTCCTTAATTATCTGAGTTTGGAAAAGTTATTTAACATTTGTCTGCTTCAGTTTCCTTATCTGTCAAATGGGCATAATAATAGTACCTGTCTCTGAAGGTTGCTATGAGCATAAAATGAAATGATACTTTTAAAGTGCTTTGTAAACCTTAAAATGCTTACATAAATTTTAGTTATTATTATTATTATAATCTGCAATTCATCTTGTTTGTACATAGTTGTTTGCATGGCTATGAGCTTCTTAAGGACAGGAACTAATTTTTGCCTCTCTTTCTATCTCCAACGGTTCTACAGTATATGGCAGATAATAGGAGCTTAATAAATGCTTGTTGAGCTTATTTAAGAGGAATAAAAGTAGTCTTGATCTTGACATCTGACTTTTTGTTTTCTCTCCAGAACAGTCTGTCCATGGAGGATGTGGCCACTGTGGGGCAGCCTGAATCTAGTCAGAATGAGAAAATTTCTCTTCTGGAGACTTCCTTCCGGGCTTTGAGTTGGGAGGTAAAGATCCTAAAAGACCACTCAGTTTCTACCCTTCTCATCTAAGCAGGAAGCTCTCTTCTGCTTCTTATATTCAGAGAGACATTGACTGATGTATTTCTACCCCTGTTTATGCTGAAGGTTCACTTTGCTTTTTTGCTGTCCCTTTTCTGCTCTACTTCATTTTCCCCAAGACATAAAATTAATTTAGAGTGTCAAAATCTAAACAAGTTGAGATGAGGATTGGGTAGATTCCAGGAGTGGGAAACAGCCTGTGCAGATAGAACAGATGAGAAAGTATAGGACAAGATCAGGGAGCAATTAGTAATATAACTTAAATGGAATGAAAAGTGTATGAAAGGTAGTAATATGTTTTATCCTTTAGGTAATAGAGCCAATGAAGATATGAAGAGTGGGGCAGAGGACTGACAATATGTTAGAGACACCAGCATCTATCCAAGTTCAGTTGCAAAGGATACCATAAGCATTGGACCCTTGACAAATGGAGGTTTATTTTGCCCTAACATAGTAAGGAATTACAGAAAGGCTACGAGGGCACTGCATTTCTTTCTTTCTTTTGAGGAAGTCTGGGTTAAGTGACTTGGCCAGGGTCACTCAGCTAGTAAGTCTCTGAGGCTGGATTTGAATACAGGTCCTCCTGAGTCTAGAGCCAGTGCTCTATCCACTATGTTATCTAGCTTTCCTAAGTTCTTAGTTTCTGCAGACCCGGTCCTTTTCTTCTCTAGAAATGGAGAGTTGATTGTTAAATTTTCAGCATGAGCCTTGATGATACCTTGGAAATTGACAAACTACAAACTAGGGCTTGATTTATTGTTTTATTGATTGTTTAGATCAGTGGTATTAAAATAAAATAGAAATGGGGCCACTATATAGTTCTCATAGGCTATATATTGACTTAGAACCTACTTATCAATATTATGTGTTCTACTGGATTTTTACTTATTTCGTTAATTACTTTCCAATTGCAGACTTCATTCTAGAATATTGTAGGCAAGTGCTTACTGTCCCTGTGTTTGACACTTCTGATCTGGTCCTAAAAAAGTGATGGAAAATTATAAATAATGCAAATTAAATTTAAAAAGGCATCTAACACTCATCGTGCACTGCTCTTAATCATTTCTCTGTATACCCCTGCCTATTCTTCATTCCTTACCTGTGGAAATTCATCAGGTCACTGGTCCAGGATATGGTGACCCCAAGGTTTTTGGAAATCTTCCAAGTTGGAGAGATCCTGACTCCAAGTGAGTGAAACCTTTTCTGTCTTAACATGAACAGAAAGAATCACATGGACTCACACTTAACACTATTATATACCAAGATAAGATCAAAATGGGTCCATAATTTAGGCATAAAGAACGAGATCATAAATAAATCAGAGGAACATAGAATAGTTTACCTCTCAGACTTGTGGAGGAGGAATTTGTGACCAAAGGAGAACTAGAGATCATTACTTATCACAAAATAGAAAATTTTGATTACACCAAATTAAAAAGCTTTTGTACAAACAAAATTAATGCAGACAAGATTAGAAGGGAAGCAACAAAATGGGAAAACATTTTACAGATAAAGGCCTAATTTCCAAAATATATAGAGAATTGACTCTATAAGAAATCAAACCATTCTCCAATTGATAAATGGTAAAAGGATATGAACAGACAATTCTCAGATGAAGAAATTGAAACTATTTCATTTCCACTTATATGAAAGAGGGTTCCAAATCACTATTGATCAGAGAAATGCAAATTAAGACAACTCTGAGATACCACTACACACCTGCCAGATTGGCTAAGATGACAGGAAAAAATAACGATGAATGTTGGAGGGGCTGTGGGAAAACTGGGACACTGATGCATTGTTGGTGGAGTTGTGAAAGAATCCAGCCATTCTGGAGAGCAATATGGAGTTATGCCCAAAAAATTATCAAACTGTGTATACCCTTTGATCCAGCAGTACTACTACTGGGCTTATATCCCAAGGAAATACTAAAGAGGGGAAAGGGATCTGCATGTGCCAAAGTGTTTGTGGCAGCCCTTTTTGTAGTGGCTAAAAACTGGAAAATGAATGGTTGCCCATCAATTAGAGAATGGTTAGGTAAAATGTGGTATATGAATGTTATGGAATATTATTGTTCTGTAAGAAATGACCAACAGGAGAAATACAGAGAGGCTTGGAGAGACTTACATCAACTGATGCTGAGTGAAATGAGCAGAACTAGGAGATCATTATACACTTCAACAATGATACTGTATGAGGATGTATTCTGATGGAAGTGGATATCTTCAACATAAAGAAGATCTAATTCAGTTCCAGCTGATCAATGATGGACAGAATCAGCTACACCCAGAGAAGGAACACTGAGAAATGAGTGTAAACTGTTTGTATTTTTGTTTTTCTTCCCAGGTTATTTTTACCTTCTGAATCCCAATTCTTCCTGTGCAACAAGAAATTCAGTTCTGCACACATATATTATATCTAAGATATAATATAACATATCTAACATATATAAGACTGCCTGCCATCTAGGGGAAGGGGCAGAGGGAAAGAAGGGAAAAATCGGAACAGAAGTGAGTGCAAGGAATAATGTTGTAAAAAATTACCCATGCATGTGTACTGTCAAAAAAAGTTATAATTATAGAAAAAAATACAAATTGAAAAAACAGAAAAAATTATTGGAATAAAGAGAGGACAATCAAGTCTGGAGGACAGCTTTGTTTACTTTTAGGAAATACTTTTTTCTGCTTATTGTGAGAGAAAGAGAAGACCCAGGTAGATACTGATCCTATCTCACATGTTCATATATATACAAGAAGATTAATTTGGCAGCTGTGAGAGTGAATGTGGGACTAGAGAGGGAAGACAGACAGTTAGGTAGAGCAAAAGAATTTTGGACTTAGAATCAGGAAGATCAGGTTTCAAATCCAGCTCAGGCAACTTACTGTGTTACCCTGGAGAAGTCATTTTATCTTTGTCTCAATTCTCCTTATCTGTAAAATGAGGAGAGTAGTATTTACTATAGTTTTCTAGGATTGTGGAAAGGATAAAATGAGATAAGAATATAAAGTACTTTCCAAAGTTTAAAACATTATATTAATGCTACCTATTGCAATAATCTGGGTTAGAAGTGGTTGTCACTTGTCTTTAACTCTGAGAAATTTTCTTTCTTTTTTATGTATAATAATAACTTTTTGTTTTCCAAAATACATGAAAATAATCCAGAAAGAAAATTGTGGGGATTGAATGTGGATCACAACATAGAATTTTCATTCCTTTTGTTGTTTCCTTGCTTTTTTCTTTCTTTCTCTTTTTCCCCCCTTTTTTTGATCTGATTTTTCTGGTGTGACATGATAAAGGAAGAAATATGTATAGAAGAACTGCACATGTTTAACATATATTGGATTATTTCCTGTCTAGGGGAGGAGAGGAGGGTAAGGAAGGGAGAAAAATTTGAAACACAAGGCTCTGCAAAGGTGAATGTTGAAAACTATCTTTGCATGTATTTTTTAGAGGATTTAAAATTTATTTTTTAATAATAACTTTTTCTTTTCAAAATGCATGCAAAGATAGTTTTCAACATTCACCCTTACAAAATTTTATGTTTCAATTTTTTCCCTCCCTCTCCACTTCCCCACTCCCCAAGATGGCAAGTAATCCAATACAGATTAAACATGCAATGCTTCTAAACATATTTTCACATTTATCGTGCTACACAAGAAAAGTCAGATCAAAAGGAGGAAAAATGAAAAATAAAAAAAGATAAGCAAGCAAACAACAACAACAACAAAGGTGAGAATACTATGTTGTGATCCATATTCAATCTCTATAGTTCTCTCTCTGGATGCAGATGACTCTTTGCATCACAAATCTATTGGAATTGCCTTGAATCACCTCATTGATGAAAAGAGTCAAGTCCTTCACAGTTAATCATCACATAATTTTGTTGTTCTCTTGGTTCTATTCACTTCAGTCAGCATCAGTTCATGTAAGTCTTTCCAGGCTTCTCTGAAATCATCCTGCTGATTGTTTCTTACAGCAAAATAATATTCCGTTATATTCACATACCATAACTTCTTCAGCCATTTCCCAACTGATGGGCATCCACTCAGTTTCCAGTTTCTTGTAAAAAAAAAAAGTTTGTCTGTTACAAACATTTTTGCACATGTGGCTCCCTTTCCCTTTTTTATGATCTCTTTGGGATACAGATTCAGTAGAGAGAGTATTCACAGTTTGATAGCACTTTGGGCATATATGCAAATTTCTCTGAGAAATTTTCTTTCTTTTTTTTTTTTTTTATTAAAGCTTTTTATTTTCAAGACATATGCATGAGTAATTGTCAACATTCACCCTTGGAAAACTTGTATTCCAAATTGTTTTTACTTCCCTTCCCCTCACCCTCTCCCTTAGATGGCAAGTAATCCAATATGTTAAACATGAGCAATTCTTCTATATATATTTCCACAATTGACATGCTGCACAAGAAAAATCAGATCAAAAAGGAAAAAAAAATGAGAGAGAAGGCAAAATGCAAGCAAATAACAATAAAAGAGTGAAAATATTATATTGTGATCCCCACTAAGTTCTCATAGTCCCCTCTATGGCTGTCTTCATCACAGACCATTGGAACTGGCCTGAATCATGATAAATTTTCTTTAAAAAATTTCTGTTTCACCGGTATACATAGCAGTGTGGTAGGATCAAAAAAGTGTTTTACAGTCAAGGGAGCCCAGGGCTAAAAATTCCTAATTCTAATACCAGCTGTGGGATCAAGTTATTTTGCCTCTTTGAGTCTTTGTAATGTCACATGTAAAATGGGGATAGTAATACCTGTTGTAGATACCTCCCATATTTGTGATAATGTTCAAATGAGAAAATGTATATATATTAACTTTATAAAAGTTTAAGTGTTATATAAATGTCAGCTTTTATTATTGAAATATCAGATTTGGAAAGGTCTTCAGAAATCATCTAGTCATAGAATCATAGAATTATATATCTAGAATTGTAAGAATCTTCAGAAATATCTAGTCTAAGTCTTTACAAATTGGGAAACTGAGGCACAGGGAAGTTGTAGCTTGTCCAAGGTCACACAGGAAATAAACATCAGAGGCTGTATTTGAACTTAGGTTCTATAACAATACTTTGATTTTACAGATCAGGAAATTGAGGCCCACAGAAAGGGTGTGAGCTACTTAGCATTCTATAATGAAAGTAGATTCAAACCTTAACCTTCTGACTCTTCCCTCCAGGCCAGTATTTTCTTAACTACCCTAGGGTTACTATATACTTTCTAGTTCCTTTGTTTTTATTATTTGTTTTTTTCCTTCCCTCTGACTTTAGATGGATTATCTGGTTTAAATTTTACAGCTAAGATCAAACAAGAACAAAAGTTATCTTCCGTTTAAAATGAATTGTAGATCTAAGCTAACACTTTTGGCCAGAGGCACAAGAATTTTGTGGGCCATTCTGCCCCAGAAATGTCTAACTCTATGATGTTCACAGAATCATGCACTACCTGATCTTAAAACTTTCTTTCTGAAGCTCTTGGGAGCCATTATATAAACAAACTTGAAATTGGAGCATTTCTGAGAGAGACAGACAGAGATAGACAAAAGAGAGAGATTGAGATAGAGACAGAGCCAGAAAAAGAGACTGAGAAAGAACAGATAATTTCACATTAATGGATGGTCCATTTTTTTCTTTCTTCTATGAACTTAATCTGTTTTCTAGTATGTTTACTTTTGTACATGTCTCATTTCCCCCATGACACTGAAAGCTCCATGAGGGCAGGCAGAAACCATGGTCTTATTTATGTTTGCCTCTCTCCTCAGAGCTGATCATAGTGTTTTAGTGCATGATGGTAATGAATTTTTATTTCATAAATAATCATCCATCTCCTCTTTCCTTCTAGGGTTCACTATCACCTAAATCACAATCTTACTTGAAGAAAATACTTTATTGAAAAATGAAAGTTGAAATCAATAGTCAGTTTTTATATATGTATACTCTTGATTAAATCATAGAATATTAAAAGTTGGGAGAATTCTCAGATGTCATCTGTTTTGGAAGCATGTTCTTTTGTTTGGTCATTTCATCATGTTTCACTCTTCATGACACCATTTGGATTTTCTTGGCTAAGATACTGTAATACTTTAGCATTTCCTTCTCTAACTCATTTTACAGATGAGGAAACTGAGGCAAATAGGGTAAAGTGACTTTCCTAGGGTCACATGGCTAATAAGTGTGAGAGATTGAATTTGAATTCAGATTCTCCTGATTGTAGTGCCAGTGCTCTATCAATTGTGTCACCTAGCTGCTTCCGGTTCACTTTCAGATGACCTGTTTTCTTGTCACATTCTCTTATGCAGTTGCTTTTTTTTTTTTTTTTTTTTTTTTTAAGCTCATACAAATTTCCTTATTTGTAAAATAAGTTTCTTGGATTAGATTATTTATAAATTTCTTCATAGCTTTAAATCTTATGAACCTCTAGGCAAAAATCTAATTTTCTAATTCCCCTTATAAACTAATTTGACACTCTTTCAAATGGGCAGCCCAGGATCACCAAAAGCGTTTGTCTGATATCTATGTTCTTCCAATAAAAGGAAGTCTACCATACCTTAATAAGGGCACTGATGAGGAGCTTCCTTTGGGCAAGGCAGCATTGCAAAGTTTTCAAACTGGTTTAAAATACTATTTCATTTTATCCTCACAACAACCCTGGAAGGTGGTTGCTATTATTATCCCCATTTCACAGATGAGAAAACTGAAGCAGACAAAAGTTAAGTGGCTTGTTCAGAATCATGTGGTTAGTAAATATTTGAGGCTGCATTTGAACTCCGGTTTTCCTAATTCCAGGTCCATCTAAATGCCTTTTATAATGGTTAATAATAATAATATCTTGGCTATATATGATCTCCATGAAAATGGACACCATGATTGGATGAAATGAGAATTAATATTGAAATTAGACACTTAGATTCAAATTATGGTCCCTCTACTAACTGTACAACATTGAGGAAATTACTTCCTCTCACTCCCAAAACAATTATTTCTCTTCCCAGATTTATTTATTCATTCCTTTATTTATCCATTTCTTCATCCATTTATTTATTTGTTAATCCATCCATCCATCCATCCATCCATCCATCCATCCATCCATTTATTTGTTTGTTTATTTTGGACAGGTTGAAGAGGAGATTCTTTGCCTCAGTTCTTTGCCTCACTTTAACTACTGAATGGGTCCTGCCTCAGTCAAACTGAGACCTATTGAACACCTAAGCTTAAAAAGGTCAGTCTCCCATTACATCAGGGCCATCTCTAGTCAACCTGATCTATATCTGGCCACTAGACCCAGATGGCTCTGGAGGGGAAAGTGAGGCAGGTCACCTTTACTTAAATCTAATTCACCTGCATGTCACAGCTTCACTTCCTTGATATCATGATCAGAGAAGCAAGGACAAACAACAACAATTCTCTCTCCCTGGCCTCAATTTTCTTATTTTAATATTTCTTATTAAAAGTATAATATTTTCTAGCAATAAATTCTGTTATCTCCCATAATGTTCACAATTCTGGCTGGATATTTCACCACTTAACAACATATAACACCTTGTGGTTTATGTTTACACCTTAAAATAATTAGTGATGGGCCCCGTAACATTAACCTGAGTTTCTGCCATGATTAACTAGCTATTCATTAAATGTCACCTTGCATTTTATTTGCATATTTAACCTACTGCTGTTTTGTTTTTCCTGTGTGGGAAATGTCAAATGTGGTAGGTGTGAAATATGAGTGATGTGAGACATTGAACATGTGAGAGTTAAAGGAAGCAGTTATTAAAAAAAAATAAACATATGGGGTCATTAAATTATTGATGTTGGGTTTTTTTCCATAGTGGATTTATAAATAATACATGTTTTCAAGGTTATTTCCATTACATTTCTTTAGGGACAACTAAAAAGTCTTCTCCTTTTGAGGTTGAAGAGAACTGACAGTTATGGAAAGGTCACCAAAATGTTCATTCATGTAGGAAAAAAGAGTTCCTGTTTAAAAAAAAAAAGTAATTATGACCCAAAGCAATTCTTATATAACAATACACTCAGCTCAGTTTTATGAAAGCAGGAGCTGCAAATAGGGTAGGGATAAGCAGGGCTCTGTCCTAGTCTTGAGACTCACGAAAATGCTGACAACATTTACAATCCTTCTGAGGCACAGCTTAGTGCCTGATTAGCAAGAGTAATTAATAAAAGAAGCAGATTCTCAAACTACTTCCAATCCCCTCCTTCTTTTTGTCTCTTCAGTAGCAGCCTTGCAGTGTCCCAGGGACTCTTTCTTAAAAAGGTTATTGGAAGGTATCTTATTGGAAGGTATCTTTTTGGCTGCTTGCCCCAGGTGTCAAACAGGTCAATAATAGCTTTGATGTGATTCATTTGTCTTATTCTTTTCCTCCTGAAAAAGATGTTAGCTGGAAATTAAATTTTCCTCCAGAAAAGAAATAAGCTGAATGTAACACATTTTCTAATTAAACATAACTCCACATTCTTCTAAGAAGAAGAATCTAACTAAATCTTCCCTTGGGAACCAGATATATATGGTTGAACTTAATTTAGGGAATGGTTTAAACAGTGAAAATTGGATGATGAACCATCCCTATATCTTCAGAGAAATGTGAGTTATTGTTATCATCTCTGGATTTAGTAAAATCCAGTATGTGCATGGTTGTCAAGGCACTAACCTGCTCTCTTAAAAATGTTAAACAAAACATCATGTTTCCCTATATCACCTACAAGGTGTCATATATCCTAATGTTTGGGCTAACTTTCTGGAGGACCTCTGGACCAGTCTTGATCTTAGTGGAGGAGTGCAGGAGAGCCACTGAGACGATGTTCAAAGATGGAAGGTCTCATTTCCCATCCTTCTCAGCCCTTAAATACCTTGGTATGATTACATCATTACAGAATACTGAATATGTTGTGTGAACTAGAAAACCATTACATCACCATACTAAATATTAAGTATATATGTGAACTAGAGAAGGATTATCTCATTAATTCCACTGAGTTTAACACCTTGTTTCAAGTATACTGCTCCAGAATTCTGGCGCTATACAATATATGGTTGTGTCTTTTGTCATCTTTTTAGAAAGGAATATTTTTAAAGGTAATAGTAGATCAGTGACTAATGCTAGTCCTAAAACAGAATTCTGCTGCAGGCAAGAAATGTCTCGTTCCTTTTCTTCCTCTGTCTGCTCCTTAGAATATCAAATACCTTCCAAAACCTGCTAACCTCTCTGGTTCCCTCATTCCCTGTTTAACTCTGCTGTCCTCCAGAAGCACTTTTTCCCTGCCCCCAGCTCTAGACACAGCTCCATGTTTCTGACCTCCAAAGCAAAACTTAGTATCACAGAACTCAGACTTAACAGTAGAAACCTTAGTCCAATGTCCTATACCTTGCAAGAATTCTCCCGATAGTACCACATAGCCCTATCTAATGATCATATGTTTTATTTAAACCTCTGATTACAGGAAACTGACATTCTCCAAAGGCAGCCTATTTAATTTTGAGAATCTCCTATTCCTTTATTTCCGGACAGTGCTACTTGATGATAAGTAATCAATAGGTGAAACTAGTCCCTATAGAATGCAAGTGTGGTTGCAAATAATCGCCTTAATCATTGAGGATTGAGAGAATGTTGATAATTTCAGGCATCCAGGAATGCAGATGGGGGAGGTATTTTTGTTTATGGGAAGGTATCCGCTCTTACCAGGGATGAATGAACAATAAACAAATAAACAACTATCTGGAATAAAAAAACAAGATCATGGACCAGAACAAATTTAAGAATAGAACAAACTGATGACATCAGAAAATGCTGATAAGATATGGTTGATTAACTCAATTAGACACACATATAAATTATATTTATTTATTACTTTGAGGTACAAAAAGTATAGTTGCTAATTAATTTACAAAATTGTCATCCATCTCTCTAAATTTAGGAGTAATTGTTAACAATATTATACAAGGGGCAGCTAGGTGGCACAGTGGATAGAGCATCAGCCTTGAATTCAGAAAGACCAGAGTTCAAATCTGGTGTCAGACACTTAACACTTCCTAGCTGTGTGACCCTGGGCAAGTCACTTAACCCCAGCCTCAGAAAAATGAAAAAAATAAAATTAAAAAACAATATTATACAAGATGTCCCCTTTATATAAACAACCCCATTTTTTAAGTCTTCTAGATTTATTTAGTGCCCCACTACTTGGAGCAGCCTGAGAGACAAAAACATTGTTTACTGAGGGAGAGGGGTGAGAAGGATAAGAGAAAAGGAGCTTTTTTTTTTTTTTTTTTTAATGGATAAAGAATCATTAAGATGGAACAAGTCATTTCATATCTATGGGGCTGTTTCCCAATAACAAGGAATAGGAATAAGGAGCTCTAATATGCTATCTTCAAAATGGTGATCTTGAGGCACAGCAAAACCTTGAAACATCAAAAAAATAAAATAAAATAAAGCCAAACACTATTTATTATATTGTACTTCTTCACCAAGGGACCAAGGACAAGGCATGATCTTTTTGGATCTCATGTCCTTGTCTGTAAAATAAGAATGTTGGATCAGACTTTAATGTTCTTTCCACCTCTCAATCTATGATCCTCTCCTAGCTTTTATCATGGTGTGCTGGTTCTTGAATCATAGACTTTTAGAATTGAAAGGGCCATCTCAATGGCCATCTGATAGAACTCATACTTGAAAAGATTCCCTATTATGACACGCTCAACAAGTGGCCAAACAGACTCTATTGGTGTTCAAACTCTAACAAATCCTACCAAGCTAGAAATGCTTGAAGTAGGATTCCAGCAATGGACTAGACTGTAGTTATTTGTACTATAAATATAATTAACATGGAGAGGCTTAAGAGTGATTTGGAATTCTCTGAGACCAGTAGAGATTATTAACGGAGGGATTATCCATCCCAATGGAACTGTGCATTTATATTTGCTAAAGAATTTATGAAAGACTTTCAAAAATGCATGTCGAAAAACAGAAGATTTCCTCTTAAATCTTTAGTTAAACCTTCCTCACGGAAAGCCTATGAAAGAGTTAACTGAAAAACAATCAGAACTTCATATTTCAGAATTGTACATACAATATGTGGTCGATAAATATCTATTAACTGATCACCTCCCTAGATGATTCGGAAAATGGAAGTTTGGCTATGTCAGTAGATGGATTCCTCCTGTAATCTTGCCTGTAACCTGCTTTATTGTGTAGCTCTTACTGCCTTCCTTCCCCATCCAGGCACTAAAGGAGAGCCAGGGTGACTGGAAACGTGATGAGTCATCTGACATCAGTTTGATTCACTTTTTTGATGCTGCCCTCAATGAGAGCTTCACTCTCTGAAATCAGAGACAACTGTGTGTGTTTTGTAAATGTTATGATTTCAAAGGAGGCAGTGGATAATCTGCTTGGAGTAGGGCTGTTGGATGATTTGGTACAAGTAGCGTCTGCCATTCCTCAGTCATATATCTTTACCTAGAAAGAGAAGTCAGAGAGTGCTTTGATAATGCTGATGGAAACGTGGCAGATGTGCCTGCTCTCTGGTCTGTATCTCTGGTTGTACGTATTCATATCTTTCTTTAAAGGTAGGTTCAGATTAACCCTCTTTGTTTCATAACCCTGATTTCAAACAAATGTATTTAATCTTTCCTTTCTCTAGATGTTTTATTTAAACATAGATGAATGAAGCATTTAAAAATTTAGTGTGTTACAATTTAAGCAAAAGAATTATCATTGCTGTATCTATTGCCAAATATGTATTAGTTTCTATTAATTAGCCAAATGTTGGGACAGAATTGGGGAAAACGGTAATATCTAATGGAATAGTATGCTTATTGCTTTTTTAGTTTTAATTTTCTCTTTAAAAAGCTTTATCTTCTGGGAATATAGCACTGAGAGGATGATTAATTCCAAGAGTTAAAAACCACAGGCTAGGAATGACGTTTCCTACTGATGTCTCTCATGGGATATATTTGCTGCTTGTCTGATTCTAGTTCTTGTTAAAAACCATTATCCAGTTGTCACTCAATCAGTTTTGTGCATGATCATCTGTGTCCGAAGTCCTTCCCCCTTACAAGGTGAAACTTTTTTTAAAGTTAAATATTAGTAAAGAAAATGAATAGGATGCAGTGAGCCCAGCTGTAATCTCATGTGCTGCTAGATTTGCTGAGGAATGTCTGTTTCATATCAATGGAGGTATCCTATAATCTTGTAGAGAAAAAGATGTATTTGCTCTAAGTAATCATGAGTTTCCTTTTTCTTCTAGTTTCCAACTTGGAAACTTCATCCTCATTATTACTTATGATGACAATAAGGAAAACACTGTGTTTATAGAGTTTTTCTTTGTTTGGAACCACCTGATTGTTCACAGCTGGCAAGACTGTGATAATTACTCATTTTATCAACAAACTTTATGAGCTTAAAAGAAAGGTTTTTTTTGAGTTATTTATTTTATATATATTTATATATGTATAATAACATTGATAAATTAATAGAATAATAATGTGTAAAATTACATTTCATAGGTTCATCTTAAAGGAGATTACTGAAAATTAATTAATCAAGCCAAAAGAAGAGCTAAAATGACTATTTGGTTTTTTGTATATGATCTTTCATGTGTAGTAATGGATTTCCATCCATTAGTCAGTCTCATAGTCAGGCATCCCTGGGTTCATGGAGAAGGATAGAAGTGGAAAGAAAGAGATGAAAAGAGAGGAAAGGAGATGAAAACAAGGGAAGGGAGAGGAGAGAGGGGAGAGGAGAGGAGGGAAGAAGAAAGAAGAGGAAATGAGGTGAAGGAAAGAAGGGAGTGGAGAGGATGTAGGAGAGAAAGGGAAGGAAGGTGAGAAGAAGGGAAAGGGGGAAAGTAAAGAAAGATGAAGAGAAAGGAAGGAAAGGGGAGAGGGAAGGAAAAAAGGAAGATGAGGGGAGGGGAAGGAGAGAAGGTGCTGAATTTCTTAGTACCTGTACTTAACTACTCAAGTATCTCTCAGAGTACCAGATCTGCATTGTTAGAGGGAATTTCCTCAGTGGGAATTTCTCATACTAATGAAATCATGAAGACAGTAACTAAGAAATTTGATGCATATTGAAAAAAAATGCTTCTAGCAATGAGTTTTTGAAACTACTGCTCAAAATAAGTAGATGTCAGGTTTTAAAAAAAAACTCTTTAGAAAATGTGTTTTTTAAAAGTAATAACCCCTTCTGTATTTCCTTTTTTTAAATTATTATTATTCTTGCAAAACTTCAAATTAATTAGATTTCAATGATTATTGTAAGAAGAAAGGACATTTTAAGGTGACATCACTTGTGATATTTTCTTTGTTTTATGACAGTATTGGATTGCCTTGCTAAGCTCCTTATTTATTTTAAAAGCAAGTCAGCCTGAAGACAAGCAAAAGCAGGACTTTTCTATGAATAATAGAAATCTTGCTATTAAAACTTTTGTGAGCTATATATAGTGTCTTAACTAGAAAATCTGAATTCTCTTAGCCTCCTTCCTATCTTCCCCCCTCTTTTAATTCCTTCCTCCAACCCCAAAATTCAGACCACAAATAGCCAGACAAGGTAAGAGAAATAAATGGATGATAGAATGGAAGGTATGAGAAGGTTCTAGTTAAAAACATGGTAAACTAAGGTGAAATTCTGAGCTAAATTTTGTAACTGGTTCAAATGCACACTAGGGTTTTAGTACATTTGAAGGCTTTACAAGAGCTACCCATTCCAAAGAAAAAAATCCTTAGTTCATTTCCTCAGCCTTTTTGGCCCCAAGTCTTTCATTAAAACCATAAACATCAGAAAACATTTAATGAGCGTCTACTCTGGGTGAGGCACTAAAATGAGTGTTGGATTTTAAAATCTAGACTTTATTATATTGCTTATTTTGTCCATGCTGATCAGCTGATTACTCAGTCCATAAATCTTTATTTTTTTCCTTGCCATGTGCCCAGTATGCTTCAATTTTTCTTGGTTCTATGATCTTGTTACTGTCTATCTTTTCCCCACCAAATAAAAATTGTGACTTCTCTATGAGTTAGTTGTTGTTAGTCTTCATAGTTACCCTGGCCAAAATACTTATCCCCTTTGTGATGGAGCCAGGGTGATGAGGACCTTCTCCAAACATGATTGGGCAGGTTGATCCTGAAATGAAAGCCTTACAGTGTCATTGGGTTCAAAGTCAAAGCCTTTTTGGCTTAGCAGCTGAGGGAGTTTATATTCTACAGGTACAACCTTCAAGAACCCAGTTTTACCTCCATGCCTTTTCTGCCACGATTAACTAATGGAGAAGTGAGTGGAGCTTGTATGCTAGTAGAAATAGTCTGATGAAAGAGATTTTCTTTTTCAAAGTATTAACAAAAGTATACTTTAAAAAGATTAGGATTTATGATTACCCAGATTACCTCGTTTGCTTCAGTTTCTTCATCTGCAAAATGGAGATCATAATAGTATCCATCTCCAAGGTTGTTGTGAGAATCAGATGAGATAATAATTTTAAAGTGCTTAGAACAGGGCCAGCTAGATGGTGCTGTGGATAGAGCACCAGTCATGAAGTCAGGAGGACCTGAGTTCAAATCTGGCTTCAAACACTTAACACTTCCTAGCAGTGTGACCCTGGGCAAGTCACTTAACTCTAATTGCCTCATTAAAAAAGAATTAATAAAAAAAATAAGGTGCTTAATACAGTGCCTAGTACATGCTAAGTCTTTTTTTTTTAATTTTTTATTATATATTTTTATAATATTATCCCTTGTATTCATTTTTCCAAATTATCCCCCCCTCCCTCTATTCCCTCCCCCCGATGACAGGCAATCCCATACATTTTACATGTGTTACAATATAGTCTAGGTACAATACATGTGTGTGAATATCATTTTCTTGTTGCACAATAAACATTAGATTCCGAAGGTACATGCAACCTGGGCAGACAGATATTAGTGCTAACAATTTACATTCACTTCCCAGTGTTTCTTCTCTGGGTGAGGTTATTTCTGTCCATCATTGATCAACTGGAAGTGAGTTGGATCTTCTTTATGTTGAAGATTTCCACTTCCATCAGAATACATCCTCATACAGTATTGTTGTTGAAGTGTACAGTGATCTTCTGGTTCTGCTCATTTCACTCAGCATCAGTTGATTTAAGTCTCTCCAAGCCTCTCTGTATTCCTCCTGCTGGTCATTTCTTACAGAGCAATAATATTCCATAACCTTCATATACCACAATTTACCCAACCATTCTCCAATTGATGGACATCCATTCATCCTCCAGTTTCTAGCTACAACAAAAAGAGCTGCCACAAACATTTTGGCACATATATGTCTCTTTCCGCTCTTTAGTATTTCTTTGGGATATAATCCCAGTAGTAGCGCTGCTGGGTCAAAGGGTATGCACAGTTTGATAACTTTTTGGGCATAATTCCAGATTGCTCTCCAGAATGGCTGGATTCTTTCACAACTCCACCAACAATGTATCAGTGTCCCAGTTTCCCCACATCCCCTCCAACATTCATCATTATTTGTTCCTGTCATCTTAGCCAATCTGACAGGTGTGTAGTGGTATCTCAGAGTGGTCTTAATTTGCATTTCTCTGATCAGTAGTGATTTGGAACACTCTTTCATGTGAGTGGATATAGTTTCAATTTCTTCCTCTGAGAATTGTCTGTTCATATCCTTTGACCATTTATCAATTGGAGAATGGTTCGGTTTCTTATAAATTAGGGTCAGTTCTCTATATATTTTGGAAATGAGACCTTTGTCAGAACCTTTGTTTTTAAAAATATTTTCCCAATTTGTTACTTCCCTTCTAATCTTGTTTGCATTAGTATTATTTGTACAAAAACTTTTTAGTTTGATGTAATCAAAATCTTCTATTTTGTGATCAATAATGATCTCTAGTTCTCCTCTGGTCATAAATTCCTTCCTCCTCCACAAGTCTGAGAGGTAGATTATCCTCTGTTCCTCTAATCTATTTATTATCTCCCTCTTTAGTACATGCTAAGTCTTACATAAATGTTCCTTGTTATTATTAAGAAGACACTAATCTTGTTTATAATGATCTTATAAACTAGTTGTGGAAACAAGACATGTATACATAAAAATGATAACTAATAACAGAATTTTGTTGTTGTTGTAATATTTCAGTCATGCTTGACTCCTTATGACCACATTTGGGATTTTCTTGGCAAGGATATTGGAGTTGTTTGCTTTTTCCTTCTCCAGCTCATTTTATAGATGAGGAACAGGGTTAAGTGACTTGCACAGGGTCACACAGCTAGTAAATATTCAGGCTACTCTTGAACTCAGATCAGCTCTATGTCCATTATACCACTCAGACGCCCTAATCACATAAAGCCATATAAAACTTTTGACTATCTGCTAAATGACTGGTTAACAAGTGCTACTTTTATTTGGATAAAGATTGCTCTGGGCTGGAATGGTCAAGAAAGACTTCTCAGAAAATGAAGGACTTGAACATGGTTCTGAGAGATGGTTAGGATTCAAGTTTAGAATGGATAAAGGCATTGTAAAAGTGAAGAGTGACAGAGATGACAGAAAGTACAAGACTGGACAAGATATTGAACCTTCCTCGGACTCAGTTTCCTGATCTCTAAAATGAGCTTTTTGAACCAGATGAGAACCCTTTCAATCTGAAATCTATACAATGCTATGGTTGAGGGAAGTGAATAAATCATTTTGGCTAGAGATGCAAGTTTGTGTACAGTGATAGAAGAATAACAGTTTGGAAAGATAAATTGGACATGGATTATAGAGGACTTTAAATGCCAAGGAGCTTAATAAAAACATAATATCTGACATTAACATGTTATTCTGAAATTTACATAAATTATCAAACTTCAACTAATCATAATCAAATTATTACTGAAGATCAAAGTTGGAAGAGGAATCAGAAGTCATGTAGCTCAACCTGTCCATGAGCACGACATAAAATCATGGGATTATAGATTTAGAGCTAGAAGGGTTCTCAGAGGCTATCCATTAATTTTTAGATGAGGAAACTGAAGGAGGCCAGAGAAATTGTGACTTGCCAAGATCAGAAGCAGAAGCAAAATTTGAATGTAGGTCTACTGCTTCCTAATCCAGCTGTCTTTTATATCATATATGGTCATTCAGCCTTTGCTTGAAATACTCTATTAAGAGGGAATTCAGTATTTCCTGGGATGGCCAATTTCATTTGTAGAGCTCTCTGAGTGAGGAAGTTGCACCTTATATTGAGTCTGAATTTGTCTATATGTGGCTTTATCTCATTGTTCTCCAAGTTATGTCCTCTAGGCAAAATAGAAGCAATCTAATCTCTCTTCCATGAGATGACTCTTTATATTCCCTCTAAATAGACTTTTTTTTTTTTTTCTGGTTAAACATCCCATTTCTTTTTTGATCCTTATATGACATGAATGATTACTTTCATGATCCTGATTACTCCACACTAGGTATTTTCTAGCTTACCTATCTCCTCCCTAAAATATGATGCTCCAGAGGCAGGCTATCGAAGTAAATGAATTATCCATCACTTTTCTAGTTTTGGATACTATCATCTCATTTCAGTGAAACATTCTATTAACTTTCTCTACTGCCCTGTTACATTAATGATTCATATTATGTGCAGTCCACTGAAATGTCCAGATCATTTTCAGATTGGTTGCTCTCTGGACACCTTTCCCATATGATGTGTTTGTAAAATCGAATTTCTGAATCCGTGTTAAGTAAGGTTTACATATCTCTAGTAAATTTCGTCTCATTTGATTTGGATTCAGGTTCTTACCTGTACCAAAAAGAATCAAAGGTTCTTTTGAATGCTGACTCATCATCCAACAAGTTTACTACACAGTTTTGTGTAGTGGAGAAATAAGGTATTTTAACTCATTTTTTCAAGTCATTGATATTTCAGACCCCACTCAGTAGCAGAGGGTATCCTGGAATAATTCACTAGCATTCCTATGTCCTTTTCAAGCTCTCAGAGCATTGGGTTGTCACCCAGTTCTTTGGTTTTTCCCTTTTGTTTTCATTTTCAATTCAATTTTAAAACATTTATTAAGCATCTCTAGTATGTGCAAAACATGATGCTAGGTGTTAGGGATGAAAGACAAAAATACAACAAAACAAAAGGTCTCTGTCCTCAAGAAGCTTACATTCTACTGAAAGAATAAACAAATATGCATATGAGTAAATACAAATTCTTTTCAAAATATATACAATATAATGGAGGAAGGTACTAATAACTGAAGGAAACAGGAAAAGGCTTTTTTTTTTTTTAAGGAAATTGAGATTGAAGATGAGGTTTAAGGGGAGTCCCAGAAGGCCCATAAAGTGACTTTCCCCACATAATACTGTCAACTTAATCCATATCTTTTGACTTTGAGATCTAGGGTATTTTTTCCTCTACAATATTTTTCCTACAGTCTAAATAATAGTCCATTGACATCTTCCTAACATGAGCATTAAACTTTGGTAGTTACTTGACCATCAATATTCCCTTTCTTTAGAGTACAGGTCTATCACCTCTCTTACTGAAGCATCTTTGATTTGCTGGAATTGTGATTTGTCATTGTATTGATCTAACCTGGTAGCATTCTGCAAAAGGAAATTATGTTGTGAGTTCTTGAAAATTAAGCAATGACTCATCATTTCAGAGTTATCAAAGAGGGAATTTCTGCATCAACAGAACCTAGGGTTCTATAAAATATTTTCCATTCAATGGACAAATTGTTGTAGTAAAAAGTATGGCTTTAGTAGTCTTAAAGGGTTAGAAGATGTGGCCAAGAAACTTTAATTATGGAAAAATGCCCATCATTAAAAAAACAACAACAATGCAGGTAGAGATATTTTGAAAGAAATCTGTAGACTGCTTCCAAACTCATCAACATACTTAAACTCAGTCAATTAGCACCAAGATGGCAGCTGTTCTCAAGCTGGATTTTTTCTCAATGGGATTGTAAAAATCTTGTTGCTATAGATGTGCCCTCCCAAACTCTGAAATTTTCAGGCAAAAGCAAATTATTTCAGAAGCCATTTTGAAAAACTTTGCACCATTTGGTCTTTTAACCACAAAAGCTTTATACAATGCCTTACTTAAATTAACCCCATTTTGTAATATCCTCTGGGATCTTCTGTTTATGCTATTTTACTTTGAAAGCTTGTAAAATACTGCATTTTCTTTTGTTTGGGCCAATGCAGGTTGTACCACTTGTGAGTCCGAAGAACGCTTGTTTCATAAGCTGTTTTCTCATTACAACCAGTTTATCAGACCCGTAGAAAATGTGTCTGATCCTGTCACAGTGTATTTTGAAGTGGCAATTACCCAGCTGGCTAATGTGGTAAGTGACACTGAAGGAAATAAACTTTACTTAGAGCTTGGATCTGTTCTAACTCTTTATCACTAAAGAGCTTAAAGTATTATCCAGATGTTATCACAATTTATTTAAGAGGTGTAAATTATCAAAACTTGCTTCCCTTTCTTTAGTACTTGAAAACTTTATGAGAGCACCTTCTACAACCTTCCTTGAGGTAGAAACTGCAAATATTATTATTTCCATTTTACAGATGAAGAAATGGAAGTTCAGAGAGATGGAATGACTTACAATCACCCATCTTATAAATAATGGAATTAGGATTTGAATTCAGATTCTAAAACCGTGCTCATTGCATTATGCCGAACTATAATATGAGACTAATTTTCTATTAGATATACATATGAGTTATGTATATCCTTCAAAGTTATCTTAGGATTCTATATGACTGCTGTAATAAATCAGCAAGGTGACCTTGTATATCTCCCTCACTTAAATCCAATTCACTTGCATGTTATGACATCACCTCCCTGATGCCATGGGCCTCTTCCAGAACCAAAGACAACCAACAGCAATTGTGCAGTGGAGAGAACACAGGATTTGGAGTCAGGGAATCCAGCCTCAGATATTTGCTAGCTATGTGAACCTGGGTAAGTCACTTAACCTTGCTTGCCTCAGTTTTGCCTCATCTGTAAAATGATCTAGAAAAGGAAATGACAAGCCACTCCAGTATCTTTGACAAGAAAATCCCAAATGGGAATTGTACATGACTGAAATGAATGAACAAAAACAAGAAACATGGGTTTGAATTCCACTTTTGACACTTGTGACATTGAGTATCTCTCAAGACCTCAGGTCCCTCATCTGTAAGGTAAGAGAGATGGACTGGATCAGTGAATAGAAACAGAGCCATTAAATTATACATAAAGCTCCCTAAGTCATGTGGACCAGGAAAACCACAAATTAACATCATCTGTGTTCTATTATTTTTATTTATCTTGTTAATTATTTCTCAATTACATTTGAATCTAATTTACAATATTCAGGAATATTGTGGACTCTGTGTTTGACACCTGAGGACTAGATAAGTTCTGTCGTATCTCCCTTCATAAGATTGTGGTAAGACTCAGATACAAGTTTTTTGGAAACTAAAGCATAATATGGGATATCCCAAAAATGTGAGTCAGCTGCAATAAGTATGGCAAGCCACACTAAGCCTATTGGCTTAGTTTTTGTTATTGTGTTAATTATTGATATAATGGGTAGTAAAGAAAAGATCAATTAGCTTCAGAGATCTCATCCAGTCTAAGAAAGCATACCAGATTCATCCATTCAAAGAAATTCAAATTTTTAAGTATGTAAAGCAGTATAAGTGAGTCATGAATTTTTTGGTTTTTTGTTTTTGTTGTTGTTTTGTTTTTTGTTTTCTCTTCTAAAAACTGATACTTTAGTGAGGAAGACGTTGACACAAATAACTATGACACAAGGCAGGAAGGGATCAGTGTCTTATGAATGAGAAAGAAATTAAATAATGAAAATTTCTATAGATTGTCTATAGATTACCTTTATCCCTGGAGACAAGGCATAGTTTCTTTGTTGTTTGACTTTTACTTAGTGGTAGGTAGGATAGTATAGTGGAAAGAATACAGGAATTAGAGAAACAAAAAGAGAATACAAATCCAGGCTCAGGTATACTATAGGTAAGTTACTTTTCTTGGGTCTTGGTCTCCTTTCTAATGAGTAAACTGGACTAAGGAAATTGGGGATATCTACCCCAAGCAAGTGAAGACTTCCCATAGTGGGATGGCTGGTTGAGAACAATTTATTCCAATGGCCATGAAGGTGATTTAAGCAAGTTCTGTGCAGTGCTCAGAGCTTGGTCAGACATTGAAGACTCCAAGATCATCCACTACATCTTGGGCCATTGCCAACTGTTTTGACTTTTGCCATACCACTGGACTTTGATGATTCTGGAAGAGAGAGGGAGGCTTATGACTTTATGCAATCTGCCTCACTTAGATCCAGTTCATGAATGAGTCAAGACATCACCCCATGATATCAGGGTCTTCTTCTAAAACAAAGGACAAACAATTTGGAACAGAAATTCACTAAGGTTCTTTTCCAGCCCCAAATCTATGATCTGTGATATCAGTACCAAATGCTTCTATCAAATGGTTTTGTATATTTCTTGAGGAATTTAAAATTTTAAACTAGGTGGTACAGTAGAAAGAGACGTGTGTTCAAATCCAGCCTCTGACATTTACTAGGTATATGACCCTGGTATTTGACTATTATCTGTTTTGTCCTTATCTGAAAATGGGAATAATAATATTTCCCAGAATTTTTGTGATGATAAAATGAAAATCTTAAAGCACTATATAAATGCTAGTTATTATTATTGTTGTTCAGTAGTTTCAATCATGGCTGACTCTTTGTGACCTCATTTGGATTTTTTTGGCAAAGATACTGGCATGTTTTGCCATTTCCTTCTCCAGACCCTTTTACAGATGA